>NW_025746020.1:77500-125000 GCF_021184085.1 Oncorhynchus gorbuscha | reverse complement strand
ACCTCTCAGTACAACACCTCTCAGTACAACACCTCTCAGTAGTAGAACACCTCTCAGTAGAACACCTCTCAGTAGTAGAACACCTCTCAGTAGAACACCTCTCAGTAGTAGAACACCTCTCAGTAGAACACCTCTCAGTAGTAGAACACCTCTCAGTACAACACCTCTCAGTAGTAGAACACCTCTCAGTACAACACCTCTCGGTACAACACCTCTCAGTAGTAGAACACCTCTCAGTAGTAGAACACCTCTCAGTAGAACACCTCTCAGTAGTAGAACACCTCTCAGTAGAACACCTCTCAGTAGTAGAACACCTCTCAGTAGAACACCTCTCAGTACAACACCTCTCAGTACAACACCTCTCAGTAGTAGAACACCTCTCAGTAGAACACCTCTCAGTAGTAGAACACCTCTCAGTAGAACACCTCTCAGTAGTAGAACACCTCTCAGTAGAACACCTCTCAGTAGTAGAACACCTCTCAGTACAACACCTCTCGGTACAACACCTCTCAGTAGTAGAACACCTCTCAGTAGTAGAACACCTCTCAGTAGTAGAACACCTCTCAGTAGAACACCTCTCAGTAGTAGAACACCTCTCAGTAGAACACCTCTCAGTAGTAGAACACCTCTCAGTAGTAGAACACCTCTCAGTAGTAGAACACCTCTCAGTAGAACACATTTCAGTAGTAGAACACCTCTCAGAAGTAGAACACCTCTCAGTAGCAGAACACCTCTCAGTAGTAGAACACCTCTCAGTAGAACACCTCTCAGTAGTAGAACACCTCTCAGTAGAACACCTCTCAGTAGTAGAACACCTCTCAGTAGAACACCTCTCAGTAGTAGAACACCTCTCAGTAGTAGAACACCTCTCAGTAGTAGAACACCTCTCAGTAGAACACCTCTCAGTAGTAGAACACCTCTCAGTAGTAGAACACCGCTCAGTAGAACACATCTCAGTAGTAGAACACCTCTCAGTAGTAGAACACCTCTCAGTAGTAGAACACCTCTCAGTAGAACACCTCTCAGTAGTAGAACACCTCTCAGTAGAACACATCTCAGTAGTAGAACACCTCTCAGTAGTAGAACACCTCTCAGTAGTAGAACACATCTCAGTAGTAGAACACCTCTCAGTAGTAGAACACCTCTCAGTAGTAGAACACCTCTCAGTAGAACACATCTCAGTAGTAGAACACCTCTCAGTAGTAGAACACCTCTCAGTAGTAGAACACCTCTCAGTAGAACACCTCTCAGTAGTAGAACACCTCTCAGTAGTAGAACACCTCTCAGTAGAACACCTCTCAGTAGTAGAACACCTCTCAGTAGTAGAACACCGCTCAGTAGAACACATCTCAGTAGTAGAACACCTCTCAGTAGTAGAACACCTCTCAGTAGTAGAACACCTCTCAGTAGTAGAACACCTCTCAGTAGAACACCTCTCAGTATTAGAACACCTCTCAGTAGTAGAACACCTCTCAGTAGAACACATCTCAGTAGTAGAACACCTCTCAGTAGTAGAACACCTCTCAGTAGTAGAACACCTCTCAGTAGAACACATCTCAGTAGTAGAACACCTCTCAGTAGTAGAACACCTCTCAGTAGTAGAACACCTCTCAGTAGAACACCTCTCAGTAGTAGAACACCTCTCAGTAGAACACCTCTCAGTAGTAGAACACCTCTCAGTAGAACACCTCTCAGTAGTAGAACACCTCTCAGTAGTAGAACACCTCTCAGTAGAACACATCTCAGTAGTAGAACACCTCTCAGTAGAACACCTCTCAGTAGTAGAACACCTCTCAGTAGTGGAACACCTCTCAGTAGAAGAACACCTCTCAGTAGAACACCTCTCAGTAGTAGAATACCTCTCAGTAGAACACCTCTAAGTAGAATAACACCTCTCAGTAGTAGAACACCTCTCAGTAGAACACCTCTCAGTAGTAGAACACCTCTCAGTAGAACACCTCTCAGTAGAACACCTCTCAGTAGTAGAACACCTCTCAGTAGAACACCTCTCAGTAGTAGAACACCTCTCAGTAGAACACCTCTCAGTAGTAGAACACCTCTCAGTAGTAGAACACCTCTCAGTAGAACACCTCTCAGTAGTAGAACACCTCTCAGTAGAACACCTCTCAGTAGTAGAACACCTCTCAGTACAACACCTCTCAGTAGTAGAACACCTCTCAGTACAACACCTCTCGGTACAACACCTCTCAGTAGTAGAACACCTCTCAGTAGTAGAACACCTCTCAGTAGAACACCTCTCAGTAGTAGAACACCTCTCAGTAGAACACCTCTCAGTAGTAGAACACCTCTCAGTAGAACACCTCTCAGTACAACACCTCTCAGTACAACACCTCTCAGTAGTAGAACACCTCTCAGTAGAACACCTCTCAGTAGTAGAACACCTCTCAGTAGAACACCTCTCAGTAGTAGAACACCTCTCAGTAGAACACCTCTCAGTAGTAGAACACCTCTCAGTACAACACCTCTCGGTACAACACCTCTCAGTAGTAGAACACCTCTCAGTAGTAGAACACCTCTCAGTAGTAGAACACCTCTCAGTAGAACACCTCTCAGTAGTAGAACACCTCTCAGTAGAACACCTCTCAGTAGTAGAACACCTCTCAGTAGTAGAACACCTCTCAGTAGTAGAACACCTCTCAGTAGAACACATTTCAGTAGTAGAACACCTCTCAGAAGTAGAACACCTCTCAGTAGCAGAACACCTCTCAGTAGTAGAACACCTCTCAGTAGAACACCTCTCAGTAGTAGAACACCTCTCAGTAGAACACCTCTCAGTAGTAGAACACCTCTCAGTAGAACACCTCTCAGTAGTAGAACACCTCTCAGTAGTAGAACACCTCTCAGTAGTAGAACACCTCTCAGTAGAACACCTCTCAGTAGTAGAACACCTCTCAGTAGTAGAACACCGCTCAGTAGAACACATCTCAGTAGTAGAACACCTCTCAGTAGTAGAACACCTCTCAGTAGTAGAACACCTCTCAGTAGAACACCTCTCAGTAGTAGAACACCTCTCAGTAGAACACATCTCAGTAGTAGAACACCTCTCAGTAGTAGAACACCTCTCAGTAGTAGAACACATCTCAGTAGTAGAACACCTCTCAGTAGTAGAACACCTCTCAGTAGTAGAACACCTCTCAGTAGAACACATCTCAGTAGTAGAACACCTCTCAGTAGTAGAACACCTCTCAGTAGTAGAACACCTCTCAGTAGAACACCTCTCAGTAGTAGAACACCTCTCAGTAGTAGAACACCTCTCAGTAGAACACCTCTCAGTAGTAGAACACCTCTCAGTAGTAGAACACCGCTCAGTAGAACACATCTCAGTAGTAGAACACCTCTCAGTAGTAGAACACCTCTCAGTAGTAGAACACCTCTCAGTAGTAGAACACCTCTCAGTAGAACACCTCTCAGTATTAGAACACCTCTCAGTAGTAGAACACCTCTCAGTAGAACACATCTCAGTAGTAGAACACCTCTCAGTAGTAGAACACCTCTCAGTAGTAGAACACCTCTCAGTAGTAGAACACATCTCAGTAGTAGAACACCTCTCAGTAGTAGAACACCTCTCAGTAGAACACATCTCAGTAGTAGAACACCTCTCAGTAGTAGAACACCTCTCAGTAGTAGAACACCTCTCAGTAGAACACCTCTCAGTAGTAGAACACCTCTCAGTAGAACACCTCTCAGTAGTAGAACACCTCTCAGTAGAACACCTCTCAGTAGTAGAACACCTCTCAGTAGTAGAACACCTCTCAGTAGAACACATCTCAGTAGTAGAACACCTCTCAGTAGAACACCTCTCAGTAGTAGAACACCTCTCAGTAGTGGAACACCTCTCAGTAGAAGAACACCTCTCAGTAGAACACCTCTCAGTAGTAGAATACCTCTCAGTAGAACACCTCTAAGTAGAATAACACCTCTCAGTAGTAGAACACCTCTCAGTAGAACACCTCTCAGTAGTAGAACACCTCTCAGTAGAACACCTCTCAGTAGAACACCTCTCAGTAGTAGAACACCTCTCAGTAGAACACCTCTCAGTAGTAGAACACCTCTCAGTAGAACACCTCTCAGTAGTAGAACACCTCTCAGTAGTAGAACACCTCTCAGTAGAACACCTCTCAGTAGTAGAACACCTCTCAGTAGTAGAACACCTCTCAGTAGTGGAACACCTCTCAGTAGTAGAACACCTCTCAGTAGAACACCTCTCAGTAGTAGAACACCTCTCAGTAGTAGAACACCTCTCAGTAGAACACCTCTCAGTAGTAGAACACCTCTCAGTAGAACACCTCTCAGTAGTAGAACACCTCTCAGTAGAACACCTCTCAGTAGAACACCTCTCAGTAGTAGAACACCTCTCAGTAGAACACCTCTCAGTAGTAGAACACCTCTCAGTAGAACACCTCTCAGTATAACACCTCTCAGTAGTAGAACACCTCTCAGTAGAACACCTCTCAGTAGTAGAACACCTCTCAGTAGAACACCTCTCAGTAGAACACCTCTCAGTAGTAGAACACCTCTCAGTAGAACACCTCTCAGTAGTAGAACACCTCTCAGTAGAACACCTCTCAGTAGTAGAACACCTCTCAGTAGAACACCTCTCAGTAGTAGAACACCTCTCAGTAGTAGAACACCTCTCAGTAGAACACCTCTCAGTAGAACACCTCTCAGTAGTAGAACACCTCTCAGTAGAACACCTCTCAGTAGAGCACCTCTCAGTAGTAGAACACCTCTCAGTAGAACACCTCTCAGTAGTAGAACACCTCTCAGTAGAACACCTCTCAGTAGAACACCTCTCAGTAGTAGAACACCTCTCAGTAGTAGAACACCTCTCTTTCCTGCAACGAGTGATCATACATAGGGAATAGGGAGAGCCAGTAGAGCCCACAGTATATTACATAGGGAACAGGGAGGGCCCATAGAGCCCACAGTATATTACATAGGGAATAGGGAGAGCCAGTAGAGCCCACAGTACATTACATAGGGAACAGGGAGGGCCCATAGAGCCCACAGTACATTACATAGGGAACAGGGAGGGCCCATAGAGCCCACAGTACATTACATAGGGAACAGGGAGGGCCCATAGAGCCCACAGTACATTACATAGGGAACAGGGAGGGCCCATAGAGCCCACAGTACATTACATAGGGAACAGGGAGGGCCCAAAGAGCCCACAGTACATTACATAGGGATCAGGGAGGGCCCATAGAGCCCACAGTACATTACATAGGGAATAGGAAGAGCACGTAGAGCCCACAGTGCATTACATAGGGAATAGGGAGGGCCAGTAGATTCCACAGTACATTACATAGGGAATAGGAAGAGCACGTAGAGCCCACAGTGCATTACATAGGGAATAGGAAGAGCACGTAGAGCCCACAGTATCTTGAGTAGGGAACAGGGAGGGCCAGTAGAGCGCACAGTATATTGAGTAGGGAACAGGGAGGGCCAGTAGAGCCCACAGTATATTGAGTAGGGAACAGGGCGGGCCAGTAGAGCCCACAGTATATTGAGTAGGGAACAGGGTGGGCCAGTAGAGTCCACCGTATATTGAGTAGGGAACAAGGAGGGCCAGTAGAGCCCACAGTATATTACATAGGGAATAGGGAGGGCCAGTAGAGCCCACAGTACATTACATAGGGAATAGGGGGGACCAGTAGAGCTCACAGTATATTGAGTAGGGAACAAGGAGGGCCAGTAGAGCCCACAGTACATTACATAGGGAATAGGGGGGAACAGTAGAGCCCACAGTATATTGAGTAGGGAACAAGGAGGGCCAGTAGAGCCCACAGTACATTACATAGGGAATAGGGATGGCCAGTAGAGCCCACAGTATATTACATAGGGAATAGGGAGGGCCAGTACACAGTATATTACATAGGGATTAGGGGGGACCAGTAGAGCCCACAGTATATTACATAGGGAATAGGGGGGACCAGTAGAGCCTATAGTACATTACACAGGGAATAGTGAGGGCCAGTACACAGTATATTACATAGGGAATAGGGGGGACCAGTAGAGCCCACAGTACATTACATAGGGAATAGGGAGGGCCAGTAGAGCCCACAGTACATTACATAGGGAATAGGGATGGCCAGTAGAGCCTATAGTACATTACATAGGGAATAGGGGGGGGCAGTAGAGCCCACAGTATATTACATAGGGAATAGGGAGGGCCAGTACACAGTATATTACATAGGGATTAGGGGGGACCAGTAGAGCCCACAGTACATTACATAGGGAATAGGGGGGAGCAGTAGAGCCCCCAGTACGTTACATTGGGAATAGGGGGGACCAGGAGAGCCCACAGTAGATTACATAGGGAATAGGGGGTACCAGTAGAGCCTATAGTACATTACATAGGGAATAGGGAGGGCCAGTACACAGTATATTACATAGGGAATAGGGGGGACCAGTAGAGCCCACAGTACATTACATAGGGAATAGGGAGGGCCAGTACACAGTATATTATATAGGGAATAAGGGGGACCAGTACACAGTATATTACATAGGGAATAGGGGGACCAGTAGAGCCCACAGTACATTACATAGGGAATAGGGAGGGCCAGTACACAGTATATTATATAGGGAATAAGGGGGACCAGTACACAGTACATTACATAGGGAATAGGGAGGGCCAGTAGAGCCCACAGTATATTACATAGGGAATAGGGGGGACCAGTAGAGCCTATAGTACATTACATAGGGAATAGGGAGGGCCAGTACACAGTATATTACATAGGGAATAGGGAGGGCCAGTACACAGTATATTACATAGGGAATAGGGAGGGCCAGTACACAGTACATTACATAGGGAATAGGGAGGGCCAGTACACAGTACATTACATAGGGAATAGGGAGGGCCAGTACACAGTATATTACATAGGGAATAGGGAGGGCCAGTACACAGTACATTACATAGGGAATAGGGAGGGCCAGTACACAGTACATTACATAGGGAATAGGGAGGGCCAGTAGAGCCCACAGTATATAGAGTAGGGAACAAGGATGGCCAGTAGAGCCCACAGTACATTACATAGGGAATAGGGAGGGCCAGTAGATTCCACAGTACATTTCATACCTGAAGGGAACATTTTGGCATTTGCTGTATGGTTGATGAGAAACTCCATATTGCAAATGTACGGTCCCGTACTAGATGTCCGCAAATGTTTATAAAATTTGCCGACGGTGGCAGGCCATGCACCGGGGCCAGGTCTTCTGGGAAGTCATCGAATAAAGTCTCTCGGACATTCGGTTTAATAACGAATGTTGGTCATTTTTCCTCTGTCCCTGTAAATACCACCAGAGGGCGAATGGAATCATATTGCAAATGTACAAAACATCACCAATCACGACGTGGCCTTTTCCCCTAAACGGAAAAGACTTTGAAGACGAAACCTGGTGAGCGTAGGTTTGGCATAATGGGCAGTTGGCCCCGAACAAGATGGCGTCGAGGCCTCAACGCTTTTTGAGTTATGGCCATTTTCCTGCACCTCTCCTCCGGTCCTTACCCCTCCCACTCCACGAGGTACTGAAGGCCCCTCGCCCGACGCCTCAAATCCAGTTTGGAGCCCCCTCAATGTGAGGGGGCAGGGGAACCTTCTGCACCTCAGACTCCTGGAGCCAGTCAACCACGGCCTGAGGAGAGACACATGGAACGAGGTGTTAATAAGATGTAACCTGTAACTAACCTCGTTCTGTCTCCTCAGGACTTTAAATGGCCCCACAAACAGTTCCTCTAGAGTTAGGATACTGCCCATTACCCTTCCAGTTACTCTAGAGTTTAGATACTGTCCATTACCCTGGTCAGTTACTCTAGAGTTAGGATACTGTCCATTACCCTTCCAGTTACTCTAGAGTTTAGATACTGTCTTTTACCCTGGTCAGTTACTCTAGAGTTTAGATACTGTCCTTTACCCTTCCAGTTACTCTAGAGTTTAGATACTGTCCTTTACCCTTCCAGTTACTCTAGAGTTTAGATACTGTCCTTTACCCTGGTCAGTTACTCTAGAGTTTAGATACTGTCCTTTACCCTGGTCAGTTACTCTAGAGTTTAGATACTGTCCTTTACCCTTCCAGTTACTCTAGAGTTTAGATACTGTCCATTACCCTTCCAGTTACTCTAGAGTTTAGATACTGTCCTTTACCCTTCCAGTTACTCTAGAGTTAAGATACTGTCCATTACCCTGCCAGTTACTCTAGAGTTTAGATACTGTCCTTTACCCTTCCAGTTACTCTAGAGTTTAGATACTGTCCTTTACCCTTCCAGTTACTCTAGAGTTTAGATACTGTCCTTTACCCTTGTCAGTTACTCTAGAGTTTAGATACTGTCCTTTACCCTTCCAGTTACTCTAGAGTTTAGATACTGTCTTTTACCCTGGTCAGTTACTCTAGAGTTTAGATACTGTCCTTTACCCTGGTCAGTTACTCTAGAGTTTAGATACTGTTCTTTACCCTTCCAGTTACTCTAGAGTTTAGATACTGTCCTTTACCCTTCCAGTTACTCTAGAGTTTAGATACTGTCCTTTACCCTTCCAGTTACTCTAGAGTTTAGATACTGTCCTTTACCCTGGTCAGTTACTCTAGAGTTTAGATACTGTCCTTTACCCTTCCAGTTACTCTAGAGTTTAGATACTGTCCTTTACCCTTCCAGTTACTCTAGAGTTTAGATACTGTCCTTTACCCTGCCAGTTACTCTAGAGTTTAGATACTGTCCTTTACCCTGCCAGTTACTCTAGAGTTTAGATACTGTCCATTATCCTTCCAGTTACTCTAGAGTTTAGATACTGGCCATTGTCCACTTCCTCACAAGCACCGACTGACTGAGTGGCCAGCCAGTGGATGACGGAGTCCCA
Organism: Oncorhynchus gorbuscha; assembly: GCF_021184085.1. Taxonomy (NCBI): domain Eukaryota; kingdom Metazoa; phylum Chordata; class Actinopteri; order Salmoniformes; family Salmonidae; genus Oncorhynchus; species Oncorhynchus gorbuscha. The sequence continues at coordinate 116,127 of NW_025746020.1, read as the reverse complement.
ACTCACAACTCAAAATGAGATTATTTCCCCAATAACTAAGTGTCCTGTGGCTTTTGAGTTGGGTGCCGTTTTCTGTGTGCTCACTGCTCTGCTGTTCTTTTGCTAATGCACTGAGTGACAGCTCAGTGACTGAGTGACAGAGAAGGTCTGCAATGGGCTGTTTGACAAGCACCTCTGGTCTTATTGAGGTTTTTAACATGGAAACATGCCAACACTCTGGCCCTGAGCTGCCATTCTACACACTGCCTCTGAGGACAGCACTGAAAATTGGTTTGGTATGCCTCATAGGAGGGAGAGGGAGAGAGAAAGACAGAGAGAGGAAAGAGACACATAGTCAGAGATAGGATAGACAGAGAGAGGAGAGAGAGACAGAGGAGAGAGAGAGAGAGAGAGAGAGAGAGAGAGAGAGAGAGAGAGAGAGAGAGAGAGAGAGAGAGAGAGAGAGAGAGAGAGAGAGAGAGAGAGAGAGAGAGAGAGAGAGAGAGAGAGAGAGAGAGAGAGAGAGAGAGAGAGAGAGAGAGAGAGAGAGAGAGAGAGAGAGAGAGAGAGAGAGAGAGAGAGAGAGAGAGAGAGAGATAGAGAGAGACAGAGAGAGGAGAGAGAGAGAGAGAGAGAGTCAGAGATAGGAGAGACAGAGAGAGGAGAGAGAGAGAGAGAGTCAGAGATGGGAGAGACAGAGAGAGGAGAGAGATACAGAGGAGAGAGAGAGAGAGAGAGAGAGAGAGAGAGAGAGAGAGAGAGAGAGAGAGAGAGAGAGAGAGAGAGAGAGAGAGAGACAGACAGACAGAGAGAGAGAAAGAAATAGAGACAGAGAAAGAGAGAGAGACAGAGAAAGAGAGAGAGAGAGACAGACAGAGAGAGGGAGAGAGAGAGAGAGACAGAGAGGAGATAGAGATAGAGACAGAGAGAGAGGAAGAGAGAGAGGAAGAGAGAGAGAGAGTATAGAAGCAGACTGTTACTGTAGTTAATATAAACTCAGCAACCAAAGGAACACCCCTTTTCAGGACCCTGTCTTTTAAAGATACATCCAAATAACTTCACAGATCTACATTGTAAAGGGTTTGAACACTGTTTCCCTGCTTGTTCAATGAACCAAAAACAATTCATGAACATGCACCTGTGGAACATTCGTTAAGACACTTACAGACAGAATTAAGGTCACAGTTATGAAAACTTAGGACACTAAAGAGGCCTTTCTACTGACTCTGAAAAACACCAAAAGAAAGATGCCCATGGTCCCTGCTCATCTGTGTGATTGTGCCTTAGGCATGCTGCAAGAATGCATGAGGACAGCAGATGTGGCCAGGGCAATAAATTGCAATGTCCGTACTGTGAGACGCCTAAGACAGCGCTACAGGTAGACAGGATGGACAGCTGATCGTCCTCGCAGTGGCAGACCACGTGTAACAACACCTGCACAGGATTGGTACATCTGAACATCACACCTGCGGGACAGGTACAGGATGGCAACAACAACTGCTCAAGTTACACCAGGAACGCACAATCCCTCCATCAGTGCTCAGGCTGTCCGCAATAGGCTGAAAGAGGCTAGACTGAGGGTTTGTAGGCCTGTTGTAAGATAGGTCCTCACCAGACATCACCGGCAACAACGTCGCCTCTGGGCACAAACCCACCGTGGCTGGACCAGACAGGACTGGCAAAAGGTGCTCTTCACTGACGAGTTGCGGTTTTGTCTCACCAGGGGTGATGGTCGGATTCACGTTTATCGTCGAAGGAATGAGCGTTACACTGAGGCTTGTACTCTGGAACGGGATCGATTTGGAGGTGGAGGGTCTGTCATGGTTTGGGGCGGTGTGTCACAGCATCATCGGACTGAGCTTGTTGTCATTTCAGGCAATCTCAACGCTGTGCGTTACAGGGAAGACATCCTCCTCCCTCATGTGGTACCCTTGAGGGACAGAGCATATGTCCCAAAAGGCCCCCTATTCTCTACATAGTGCACTACACTGAGGATCTCTGCCCTGAGGATGTAGCTGCTGTTTCTAGACAGAGTATGTTTCCCAAATGGCACACTGTTCCCTACAAAGTGCACTACTTTTGATCAGATAGTGCACTATGTAGGGAATAGGGTTCCATTGGGTCTAAAGTAGTGCACTATATAGGGAATAGGGTTCCATTTGGTCTAGTGTACTGCACTATGTAGGGAATAGGGTTCCATTTAGTCTAAAGTAGTGCACTATGTAGGGAATAGGGTTCCATTTGGTCTAATGTACTGCACTATGTAGGGATTAGGGTTCCATTTGGTCTAATGTACTGCACTATGTAGGGAATAGGGTTTCATTTGGTCTAATGTCAAATCAAATCAAATCAAATCAAATCAAATTTATTTATATAGCCCTTCGTACGTCAGCTGATATCTCAAAGTGCTGTACTGCACTATGTAGGGAATAGGGTTCCATTTAGTCTAAAGTAGTGCACTATGTAGGGAATAGGGTTCCATTTGGTCTAATGTACTGCACTATGTAGGGAATAGGGTTCCATTTAGTCTAAAGTAGTGCACTATGTAGGGAATAGGGTTCCATTTGGTCTAATGTAGTGCACTATGTAGGGAATAGGGTTCCATTTAGTCTAAAGTAGTGCTAGCATTCCGCTACACTCGCATTAACATCTGCTAACCATGTGTTGTCATGTTTTGTCATTTATTATCTTGTCTTGTCCCTGTGCTTCCCATTCTATTCGTTTCCCTCTGCTGGTCTTATTAGGTTCTTTCCCTCTTTCTATCTCTCTCTCTCCCCCTCCCTCTCTCACTCTCTCGCTCTCTCTTCTCTCTATCGTTCCGTTCCTGCTCCCAGCTGTTCCTATTCCCCTAATCATCATTTAGTCTTCCCACACCTGTTCCCGATCCTTTTCCCTGATTAGAGTCCCTATTTCACTCCTTGTTTCCCGTACCTGCCCTGTCGGATCCTCATTTATAATTCACCGTGCTGTGTCAATGTTTTGCCCTGTCGTGTCGTGTTTCCCTCAGATGCTGCGTGGTGAGCAGGTGTCTGAGTCTGCTAGGTTCAAGTGCCTTCCCGAGGCAACCTGCAGTTCTCGATCAAGTCTCCAGTCTGTTCTTGTCTTTACGTGTAGTATTATGCTTTTTGTTTTGTAAAGTTTATTCTGGATTAAATACTCTGTTTTCGCCAAGTCGCTTTTGGGTCCTCATTCACCTGCATGACAGAAGGATCCGACCGAGGAATGGACCCAGCGACTACAGACGCTCGTAACACTGCCGTCGAGATCCAAGGAGCCATGCTCGGCAGACACGAGCAGGAATTGTCTGCTGCTCGCCATGCCGTGGAGAACCTGGCCGCTCAGGTTTCCGACCTCTCTGGACAGTTCCAGAGTCTTCGTCTCGTGCCACCTGTTACTTCCTGGCCTGCCGAGCCTCCAGAACCTAGGGTTAATAACCCACCTTGCTACTCCGGGCAGCCCACTGAGTGCCGCTCCTTTCTCACCCAGTGTGAGATTGTGTTCTCTCTTCAACCCAACACATACTCTAGAGAGAGAGCTCGGGTTGCTTACGTCATTTCACTCCTTACTGGCCGGGCCCGAGAGTGGGGCACAGCTATCTGGGAGGCAAGGGCTGATTGTTCTAACAATTACCAGAACTTTAAAGAGGAGATGATTCGGGTTTTTGACCGTTCAGTTTTTGGTGGGGAGGCTTCTAGGGTCCTGGCTTCCCTATGCCAAGGTGATCGATCCATAACGGATTACTCTATAGAGTTTCGTACTCTTGCTGCCTCTAGTGACTGGAACGAGCCGGCGCTGCTCGCTCGTTTTCTGGAGGGACTCCACACAGTGGTCAAAGATGAGATTCTCTCTCGGGAGGTTCCTTCCTGTGTGGACTCTTTGATTGCTCTCGCCATCCGCATAGAACGACGGGTAGATCTTCGTCACCAGGCTCGTGGAAGAGAGTTCGCATCAACGGTGTTTCCCTGCTCCGCATCGCAACCATCTCCCTCCTCTGGCTCTGAGACTGAGCCCATGCAGCTGGGAGGGATTCGCATCTCGACTAAGGAGAGGGAACGGAGGATCACCAACCGCCTGTGCCTCTATTGCGGATTTGATGGACATTTTGTTAATTCATGTCCAGTAAGAGGCCAGAGCCCATCAGTAAGCGGAGGGCTACTGGTGAGCGCTACTACTCAGGTCTCTTCATCTAGATCTTGTACTACTATGTCGGTCCATCTACGCTGGACCGGTTCGGGTGCTACATGCAGTGCCTTGATTGACTCTGGGGCTGAGGGTTGTTTCATGGACGAAGCATGGGTTCGGAAACATAACATTCCTTTCAGACAGTTAGACAAGCCTACGCCCATGTTTGCCTTAGATGGTAGTCATCTTCCCAGTATCAAATTTGAGACACTACCTTTAACTCTCACAGTATCTGGTAACCACAGTGAGACTATTTCTTTTTTGATTTTTCATTCACCTTTCACACCTGTTGTTTTGGGTCATCCCTGGCTAGTATGTCATAATCCTTCTATTAATTGGTCTTGTAATTCTATCCTATCCTGGAACGTATCTTGTCATGTGAAGTGCTTAATGTCTGCCATCCCTCCCATTTCTTCTGTTCCCACTTCTCAGGAGGAACCTGGCGATTTGACAGGAGTGCCGGAGGAATATCATGATCTGCGCACGGTCTTCAGTCGGTCCCGAGCCAACTCCCTTCCTCCTCACCGGTCGTATGATTGTAGTATTGATCTCCTTCCGGGGACCACTCCTCCTCGGGGTAGACTATACTCTCTGTCGGCTCCCGAACGTAAGGCTCTCGAGGATTATTTATCTGTGTCTCTTGACGCCGGTACCATAGTGCCTTCTTCCTCTCCGGCCGGGGCGGGGTTCTTTTTGTTAAGAAGAAGGACGGTACTCTGCGCCCCTGCGTGGATTATCGAGGGCTGAATGACATAACGGTTAAGAATCGTTATCCGCTTCCCCTTATGTCATCAGCCTTCGAGATTCTGCAGGGAGCCAGGTGCTTTACTAAGTTGGACCTTCGTAACGCTTACCATCTCGTGCGCATCAGAGAGGGGGACGAGTGGAAAACGGCGTTTAACACTCCGTTAGGGCATTTTGAGTACCGGGTTCTGCCGTTTGGTCTCGCCAATGCGCCAGCTGTTTTTCAGGCATTAGTTAATGATGTTCTGAGAGACATGCTGAACATCTTTGTTTTTGTCTATCTTGACGATATCCTGATTTTTTCACCGCCACTCGAGATTCATGTTCAGCACGTTCGACGTGTTCTACAGCGCCTTTTAGAGAATTGTCTCTACGTAAAGGCTGAGAAGTGTTCTTTTCATGTCTCCTCCGTTACTTTTCTCGGTTCCGTTATTTCCGCTGAAGGCATTTAGATGGATTCCGCTAAGGTCCAAGCTGTCAGTGATTGGCCCGTTCCAAGGTCACGTGTCGAGTTGCAGCGCTTTTTAGGTTTCGCTAATTTCTATCGGCGTTTCATTCGTAATTTCGGTCAAGTTGCTGCCCCTCTCACAGCTCTTACTTCTGTCAAGACGTGTTTTAAGTGGTCCGGTTCCGCCCAGGGAGCTTTTGATCTTCTAAAAGAACGTTTTACGTCCGCTCCTATCCTCGTTACTCCTGACGTCACTAGACAATTCATTGTCGAGGTTGACGCTTCAGAGGTAGGCGTGGGAGCCATTCTATCCCAGCGCTTCCAGTCTGACGATAAGGTTCATCCTTGCGCTTATTTTTCTCATCGCCTGTCGCCATCTGAGCGCAACTATGATGTGGGTAACCGTGAACTGCTCGCCATCCGCTTAGCCCTAGGCGAATGGCGACAGTGGTTGGAGGGGGCGACCGTTCCTTTTGTCGTTTGGACAGACCATAAGAACCTTGAGTACATCCGTTCTGCCAAACAACTTAATGCCCGTCAAGCTCGTTGGGCGTTGTTTTTCGCTCGTTTCGAGTTTGTGATTTCTTACCGTCCGGGTAGCAAGAACACCAAGCCTGATGCCTTATCCCGTCTGTTTAGTTCTTCTGTGGCTTCTACTGATCCCGAGGGGATTCTTCCTTATGGGCGTGTTGTCGGGTTGACAGTCTGGGGAATTGAAAGACAGGTTAAGCAAGCACTCACGCACACTGCGTCGCCGCGCGCTTGTCCTAGTAACCTCCTTTTCGTTCCTGTTTCCACTCGTCTGGCTGTTCTTCAGTGGGCTCACTCTGCCAAGTTAGCTGGTCATCCCGGTGTTCGAGGCACTCTTGCGTCTATTCGCCAGCGATTTTGGTGGCCGACTCAGGAGCGTGACACGCGCCGTTTCGTGGCTGCTTGTTCGGACTGCGCGCAGACTAAGTCGGGTAACTCTCCTCCTGCCGGTCGTCTCAGACCGCTCCCCATTCCTTCTCGACCATGGTCTCACATCGCCCTAGACTTCATTACCGGTCTGCCTTTGTCTGCGGGGAAGACTGTGATTCTTACGGTTGTCGATAGGTTCTCTAAGGCGGCACATTTCATTCCCCTCGCTAAACTTCCTTCCGCTAAGGAGACGGCACAAATCATTATCGAGAATGTGTTCAGAATTCATGGCCTCCCGTTAGACGCCGTTTCAGACAGAGGCCCGCAATTCACGTCACAGTTTTGGAGGGAGTTCTGTCGTTTGATTGGTGCGTCCATCAGTCTCTCTTCCGGGTTTCATCCCCAGTCTAACGGTCAAGCAGAGAGGGCCAATCAGACGATTGGTCGCATACTACGCAGCCTTTCTTTCAGAAACCCTGCGTCTTGGGCAGAACAGCTCCCCTGGGCAGAATACGCTCACAACTCGCTTCCTTCGTCTGCTACCGGGTTATCTCCGTTTCAGAGTAGTCTGGGTTACCAGCCTCCTCTATTCTCTTCCCAGCTTGCCGAGTCCAGCGTTCCCTCCGCTCAAGCGTTTGTCCAACGTTGTGAGCGCACCTGGAGGAGGGTGAGGTCTGCACTTTGCCGCTACAGGGCACAGACTGTGAGAGCCGCCAATAAACGCAGGATTAAGAGTCCTAGGTATTGTTGCGGCCAGAGAGTGTGGCTTTCCACTCGCAACCTTCCTCTTACGACAGCTTCTCGTAAGTTGACTCCGCGGTTCATTGGTCCATTCCGTGTCTCCCAGGTCGTCAATCCTGTCGCTGTGCGACTGCTTCTTCCGCGACATCTTCGTCGCGTCCATCCTGTCTTCCATGTCTCCTGTGTTAAGCCCTTTCTTCGCACCCCCGTTCGTCTTCCCTCCCCCCTCCCGTCCTTGTCGAGAGCGCACCTATTTACAAGGTACATAAGATCATGGACATGCGTTCTCGGGGACGGGGTCACCAATACTTAGTGGATTGGGAGGGTTACGGTCCTGAGGAGAGGAGTTGGGTTCCGTCTCGGGACGTGCTGGACCGTTCACTCATTGATGATTTCCTCCGTTGCCGCCAGGATTCCTCCTCGAGTGCGCCAGGAGGCGCTCGGTGAGTGGGGGGGTACTGTCATGTTTTGTCATTTATTATCTTGTCTTGTCCCTGTGCTTCCCATTCTATTCGTTTCCCTCTGCTGGTCTTATTAGGTTCTTTCCCTCTTTCTATCTCTCTCTCTCCCCCTCCCTCTCTCACTCTCTCGCTCTCTCTTCTCTCTATCGTTCCGTTCCTGCTCCCAGCTGTTCCTATTCCCCTAATCATCATTTAGTCTTCCCACACCTGTTCCCGATCCTTTTCCCTGATTAGAGTCCCTATTTCACTCCTTGTTTCCCGTACCTGCCCTGTCGGATCCTCATTTATAATTCACCGTGCTGTGTCAATGTTTTGCCCTGTCGTGTCGTGTTTCCCTCAGATGCTGCGTGGTGAGCAGGTGTCTGAGTCTGCTAGGTTCAAGTGCCTTCCCGAGGCAACCTGCAGTTCTCGATCAAGTCTCCAGTCTGTTCTTGTCTTTACGTGTAGTATTATGCTTTTTGTTTTGTAAAGTTTATTCTGGATTAAATACTCTGTTTTCGCCAAGTCGCTTTTGGGTCCTCATTCACCTGCATGACATGTGTATGTAACAAATAAAATTTGATTTGATTGATTTGATTTGCACTATATAGGGAATAGGGTCCCATTTGGTCTAAAGTAGGGCACTATATAGGGAATAGTGTTCGCACATCTCATTCAGAGAGAGTCTTCTCAGCATCACTGCGATGTTACAGCAGCATCACTCTGACCAGTTGCCCTGAATTTAGCTCAGTGTTGGGAGGCCTGTCTCAGCGCTCACACACAGCCGACCGTCTGCCTGAGAGGTCAGGGCTGCAGAAACTCACCTGATGGAGAAAAGGGAAACATTCAGACTGTGATGTGATTCACTGGTGTTGTGATCATACTGGGGGTTTGAGTGATTCTACTCTCAACGGTACAATGTTACAAGACCGTGTGTAAACTGTAGGTATTGGTTCCCCTGGTCCGTGTGTAAACTGTGGGTATTGGTTCCCCTGGTCCGTGTGTAAACTGTGGGTATTGGTTCCTCTGTTCCGTGTGTTAACTGTGGGTATTGGTTCCTCTGGTCCGTCTGTAAACTGTGGGTATTGGTTCCCCTGGTCCGTGTGTAAACTGTGGGTATTGGTTCCTCTGGTCCGGTATTGGTTCCTCTGGTCCGTGTGTAAACTGTAGGTATTGGTTCCCCTGGTCCGTGTGTAAACTGTGGGTATTGGTTCCTCTGGTCCGTGTCTAAACTGTGGGTATTGGTTCCCCTGGTCCGTGTGTTAACTGTGGGTATTGGTTCCTCTGGTCTGCGTGTAAACTGTGGGTATTGGTTCCCCTAGTCCGGTATTGGTTCCTCTGGTCCGTGTGTAAACTGTGGGTATTGGTTCCTCTGGTCCGTGTGTAATCTGTGGGTATTAGTTCCCCTGGTCCGTGTGTAAACTGTGGGTATTGGTTCCTCTGGTCTGCGTGTAAACTGTGGGTATTAGTTCCCCTGGTCCGGTATTGGTTCCTCTGGTCCGGTATTGGTTCCTCTGGTCCGGTATTGGTTCCTCTGGTCCGTGTGTAAACTGTGGGTATTGGTTCCCCTGGTCCGTGTGTAAACTGTGGGTATTGGTTCCCCTGGTCCGTGTGTAAACTGTGGGTATTGGTTCCCCTGGTGTGTAAATCCGTCCGTGTGTAAACTGTGGGTATTGGTTCCCCTGGTCCGTGTGTAAACTGTGGGTATTGGTTCCTCTGGTCCGTGTGTAAACTGTGGGTATTGGTTCCCCTGGTCCGTGTGTCAACTGTGGGTATTGGTTCCTTTGGTCCATGTGTAAACTGTGGGTATTGGTTCCCCTGGTCCGTGTGTAAACTGTGGGTATTGGTTCCTCTGGTCCAGTATTGGTTCCCCTGGTCCATGTGTAAACTGTGGGTATTGGTTCCCCTGGTCCGTGTGTAAACTGTGGGTATTGGTTACTCTGGTCCAGTCTTGGTTCCCCTGGTCCGTGTGTAAACTGTGGGTATTGGTTGCCCTGGTCCGTGTGTAAACTATGGGTATTGGTTCCTCTGGTCCAGTATTGGTTCCCCTGGTCCATGTGTAAACTGTGGGTATTGGTTCCCCTGGTCCGTGTGTAAACTGTGGGTATTGGTTCCTCTGGTCCGGTATTGTTTCCCCTGGTCCGTGTGTAAACTGTGGGTATTGGTTCCCCTGGTCCGTGTGTAAACTGTGGGTATTGGTTCCCCTGGTCCGTGTGTAAACTGTGGGTATTGGTTCCCCTGGTCCGTGTGTAAACTGTGGGTATTGGTTCCCCTGGTCTGTGTGTAAACTGTGGGTATTAGTTCCTCTGGTCCGGTATTGTTTCCCCTGGTCCGTGTGTAAACTGTGGGTATTGGTTCCCCTGGTCCGTGTGTAAACTGTGGGTATTGGTTCCCCTGGTCCGTGTGTAAACTGTGGGTATTGGTTCCTCTGGTCCGGTATTGTTTCCCCTGGTCCGTGTGTAAACTGTGGGTATTGGTTCCCCTGGTCCGTGTGTAAACTGTGGGTATTGGTTCCCCTGGTCCGTGTGTAAACTGTGGGTATTGGTTCCCCTAGTCCGTGTGTAAACTGTGGGTATTGGTTCCTCTGGTCCGTGTGTAAACTGTGGGTATTGGTTCCCCTGGTCCGTGTGTAAACTGTGGGTATTGGTTCCCCTGGTCCGTGTGTAAACTGTGGGTATTGGTACCCCTGGTCCGTGTGTAAACTGTGGGTATTGGTTCCCCTGGTCCGTGTGTAAACTGTGGGTATTGGTTCCCCTGGTCCGTGTCTAAACTGTGGGTATTGGTTCCCCTGGTCCGTGTGTAAACTGTGGGTATTGGTTCCCCTGGTCCGTGTGTAAACTGTGGGTATTGGTTCCTCTGGTCCGGTATTGGTTCCTCTGGTCCGGTATTGGTTCCTCTAGTCCGGTATTGGTTCCCCTGGTCCGTGTGTAAACTGTGGGTATTGGTTCCCCTGGTCCGTGTGTAAACTGTGGGTATTGGTTCCTCTGGTCCGTGTGTAAACTGTGGGTATTGGTTCCCCTGGTCCGTGTGTAAACTGTGGGTATTGGTTCCTCTGGTCCGGTATTGTTTCCCCTGGTCCGTGTGTAAACTGTGGGTATTGGTTCCCCTGGTCCGTGTGTAAACTGTGGGTATTGGTTCCCCTGGTCCGTGTGTAAACTGTGGGTATTGGTTCCCCTAGTCCGTGTGTAAACTGTGGTTATTGGTTCCTCTGGTCCGTGTGTAAACTGTGGGTATTGGTTCCCCTGGTCCATGTGTAAACTGTGGGTATTGGTTCCCCTGGTCCGTGTGTAAACTGTGGGTATTGGTACCCCTGGTCCGTGTGTAAACTGTGGGTATTGGTTCCCCTGGTCCGTGTGTAAACTGTGGGTATTGGTTCCCCTGGTCCGTGTCTAAACTGTGGGTATTGGTTCCCCTGGTCCGTGTGTAAACTGTGGGTATTGGTTCCCCTGGTCCGTGTGTAAACTGTGGGTATTGGTTCCTCTGGTCCGGTATTGGTTCCTCTGGTCCGGTATTGGTTCCTCTGGTCCGGTATTGGTTCCCCTGGTCCGTGTGTAAACTGTGGGTATTGGTTCCCCTGGTCCGTGTGTAAACTGTGGGTATTGGTTCCTCTGGTCCGTGTGTAAACTGTGGGTATTGGTTCCCCTGGTCCGGGTGTAAACTGTGGGTATTGGTTCCTCTGGTCCGGTATTGGTTCCTCTGGTCCGGTATTGGTTCCTCTGGTCCGGTATTGGTTCCTCTGGTCCGGTATTGGTTCCTCTGGTCCGTGTGTAAACTGTGGGTATTGGTTTCCCTGGTCTGTATGTAAACTGTGGGTATTGGTTCCCCTGGTCTGTGTGTAAACTGTGGGTATTGGTTCCCCTGGTCCGGTATTGGTTCCTCTGGTCCGTGTGTAAACTGTGGGTATTGGTTCCCCTGGTCCGTGTCTAAACTGTGGTTATTGGTTCCTCTGGTCCGTGTGTAAACTGTGGGTATTGGTTCCCATGGTCCGTGTGTAAACTGTTGGTATTGGTTCCCCTGGTCCGTGTGTAAACTGAACCGTCTGTATTGGTTCCCCTGGTGGGTAATTCTACCTCAAATGGGGTCACTGAGGTTTTTACAGTCAACTGCCAAACTCCAAGCTAGAATGTATTCAAGCACACATTAGGAAAACCCTGTTCCCCAGGTCCTCTGTACAACCTTGGTGATATTTTACCTTGTGTGCTTCCCAAATGGTCCTGGTCTAATGTAGTGCACTATGTAGGGAATAGGGTTCCATTTGGTCTAATGTAATGCACTATGTAGGGAATAGGGTTTCATTTGGTCTAAAGTAGTGCACTATGTAGGGAATAGGGTTCCATTTGGTCTAAAGTAGTGCACTATGTAGGGAATAGGGTTTCATTTGGTCTAAAGTAGTGCACTATGTAGGGAATAGGGTTCCATTTGGTCTAATGTAGTGCACTTGTCATGTTTGTCATTTATTATCATGTCTTGTCCCTGTGCTCCCCATTCTATTCGTTTCCCTCTGCTGGTCTTATTTGGTTCTTTCCCTCTCTCTCCCCCTCCCTCTCTCACTCTCTCGCTCTCTCTTCTCTCTATCGTTCCGTTCCTGCTCCCAGCTGTTCCTATTCCCCTAATCATCATTTAGTCTTCCCACACCTGTTCCCGATCCTTTCCCCTGATTAGAGTCCCTATTTATTCCTTTGTGTTCCGTTCCTGTCCCGTCGGTTCCTTGTTTAGTATTCACCATGCTGTGATTGCGTTTCGCCCTGTCCTGTCGTGTTTTTGCTGTGATTGTGTATCGCCCTGTCCTGTCGTGTTTTTTGCCTTCATCAGATGCTGCGTGTGAGCAGGTGTCTCTGTCAACTACGGCCTGCGCCTACCCGAAGCGACCTGCAGTCTGTGGCCGCTTCTCCAGTTATTCCCCTCTACAGACTAGAGGATTTCTGTTATTCCCTGTTTGGACTTAAATAAACTCTGTTTCTGTTAAGTCGCTTTTGGGTCCTCTATCACCTGCATGACAGAAGGAACCGACCAAGGAATGGACCCAGCGACTTCAGACGCTCGTTACACTGCCGTCAAGATCCAAGGAGCCATGCTCGGCAGACACGAGCAGGAATTGTCTGCTGCTCGCCATGCCGTGGAGAACCTGGCCGCTCAGGTTTCCGACCTCTCTGGACAGTTCCAGAGTCTACGTCTCGTGCCACCTGTTACTTCCTGGCCTGCCGAGCCTCCAGAACCTAGGGTTAATAACCCACCTTGCTACTCCGGGCAGCCCACTGAGTGCCGCTCCTTTCTCACGCAGTGTGAGATTGTGTTCTCTCTCCAACCCAACACATACTCTAGAGAGAGCTCGGGTTGCTTTCGTCATTTCACTCCTTACTGGCCGGGCTCGAGAATGGGGCACAGCTATCTGGGAGGCAAGGGCTGATTGCTCTAACAAGTTCCAGAACTTTAAAGAGGAGATGATTCGGGTTTTTGACCGTTCAGTTTTTGGTAGGGAGGCTTCTAGGGCCCTGGCTTCCTTATGCCAAGGTGAACGGTCCATAACGGATTATTCTATTGAGTTTCGCACTCTTGCTGCCTCTAGTGAGTGGAACGAGCCGGCGCTGCTCGCTCGTTTTCTGGAGGGACTCCACGCTGTGGTTAAGGATGAGATTCTCTCCCGGGAGGTTCCTTCAGATGTGGACTCTTTGATTGCTCTCGCCATCCGCATAGAACGACGGGTAGATCTTCGTCACCGGGCTCGTGGAAGAGAGCTCGCATCAACGGTGTTTCCCTGCTCCGCATCGCAACCATCTCCCTCCTCTGGCTTTGAGACTGAGCCCATGCAGCTGGGAGGGATTCGCATCTCGACTAAGGAGAGGGAACGGAGGATCACCAACCGCCTGTGCCTCTATTGCGGAGTTGCTGGACATTTTGTTAATTCATGTCCAGTAAGAGGCCAGAGCCCATCAGTAAGCGGAGGGCTACTGGTGAGCGCTACTACTCAGGTCTCTTCATCTAGATCTTGTACTACTATGTCGGTCCATCTACGCTGGACCGGTTCGGGTGCTACATGCAGTGCCTTGATTGACTCTGGGGCTGAGGGTTGTTTCATGGACGAAGCATGGGTTCGGAAACATAACATTCCTTTCAGACCGTTAGACAAGCCTACGCCCATGTTTGCCTTAGATGGTAGTCATCTTCCCAGTATCAAATTTGAGACACTACCTTTAACTCTCACAGTATCTGGTAACCACAGTGAGACTATTTCTTTTTGATTTTCCGTTCACCGTTTACACCTGTTGTTTTGGGTCATCCCTGGCTAGTATGTCATAATCCTTCTATTAATTGGTCTAGTAATTCTATCCTATCCTGGAACGTTTCTTGTCATGTGAAGTGTTTAATGTCTGCCATCCCTCCCGTTTCTTCTGTCCCTACTTCTCAGGAGGAACCTGGCGATTTGACAGGAGTGCCGGAGGAATATCATGATCTGCGCACGGTCTTCAGTCGGTCCCGAGCCAACTCCCTTCCTCCTCACCGGTCGTATGATTGTAGTATTGATCTCCTTCCGGGGACCACTCCTCCTCGAGGTAGACTATACTCTCTGTCGGCTCCCGAACGTAAGGCTCTCGAGGATTATTTGTCTGTGTCTCTTGACGCCGGTACCATAGTGCCTTCTTCCTCTCCGGCCGGGGCGGGGTTCTTTTTGTTAAGAAGAAGGACGGTACTCTGCGCCCCTGCGTGGATTATCGAGGGCTGAATGACATAACGGTTAAGAATCGTTATCCGCTTCCCCTTATGTCATCAGCCTTCGAGATTCTGCAGGGAGCCAGGTGCTTTACTAAGTTGGACCTTCGTAACGCTTACCATCTCGTGCGCATCAGAGAGGGGGACGAGTGGAAAACGGCGTTTAACACTCCGTTAGGGCATTTTGAGTACCGGGTTCTGCCGTTCGGTCTCGCCAATGCGCCAGCTGTTTTTCAGGCATTAGTTAATGATGTTCTGAGAGACATGCTGAACATCTTTGTTTTTGTCTATCTTGACGATATCCTGATTTTTCTCCGTCACTCGAGATTCATGTTCAGCACGTTCGACGTGTTCTACAGCGCCTTTTAGAGAATTGTCTCTACGTAAAGGCTGAGAAGTGCTCTTTTCATGTCTCCTCCGTTACTTTTCTCGGTTCCGTTATTTCCGCTGAAGGCATTCAGATGGATTCCGCTAAGGTCCAAGCTGTCAGTGATTGGCCCGTTCCAAGGTCACGTGTCGAGTTGCAGCGCTTTTTAGGTTTCGCTAATTTCTATCGGCGTTTCATTCGTAATTTCGGTCAAGTTGCTGCCCCTCTCACAGCTCTTACTTCTGTCAAGACGTGTTTTAAGTGGTCCGGTTCCGCCCAGGGAGCTTTTGATCTTCTAAAAGAACGTTTTACGTCCGCTCCTATCCTCGTTACTCCTGACGTCACTAGACAATTCATTGTCGAGGTTGACGCTTCAGAGGTAGGCGTGGGAGCCATTCTATCCCAGCGCTTCCAGTCTGACGATAAGGTTCATCCTTGCGCTTATTTTTCTCATCGCCTGTCGCCATCTGAGCGCAACTATGATGTGGGTAACCGTGAACTGCTCGCCATCCGCTTAGCCCTAGGCGAATGGCGACAGTGGTTGGAGGGGGACCGTTCCTTTTGTCGTTTGGACAGACCATAAGAACCTTGAGTACATCCGTTCTGCCAAACGACTTAATGCCCGTCAAGCTCGTTGGGCGTTGTTTTTCGCTCGTTTCGAGTTTGTGATTTCTTACCGTCCGGGTAGCAAGAACACCAAGCCTGATGCCTTATCCCGTCTGTTTAGTTCTTCTGTGGCTTCTACTGATCCCGAGGGGATTCTTCCTTATGGGCGTGTTGTCGGGTTAACAGTCTGGGGAATTGAAAGACAGGTTAAGCAAGCACTCACGCACACTGCGTCGCCGCGCGCTTGTCCTAGTAACCTCCTTTTCGTTCCTGTTTCCACTCGTCTGGCTGTTCTTCAGTGGGCTCACTCTGCCAAGTTAGCTGGTCATCCCGGTGTTCGAGGCACTCTTGCGTCTATTCGCCAGCGCTTTTGGTGGCCGACTCAGGAGCGTGACACGCGCCGTTTCGTGGCTGCTTGTTCGGACTGCGCGCAGACTAAGTCGGGTAACTCTCCTCCTGCCGGTCGTCTCAGACCGCTCCCCATTCCTTCTCGACCATGGTCTCACATCGCCTTAGACTTCATTACCGGTCTGCCTTTGTCTGCGGGGAAGACTGTGAGAGCCGCCAATAAACGCAGGATTAAGAGTCCAAGGTATTGTTGCGGCCAGAGAGTGTGGCTTTCCACTCGCAACCTTCCTTTTACGACAGCTTCTCGTAAGTTGACTCCGCGGTTCATTGGTCCGTTCCGTGTCTCCCAGGTCGTCAATCCTGTCGCTGTGCGACTGCTTCTTCCGCGACATCTTCGTCGCGTCCATCCTGTCTTCCATGTCTCCTGTGTTAAGCCCTTTCTTCGCACCCCCGTTCGTCTTCCCTCCCCCCCCTCCCGTCCTTGTCGAGAGCGCACCTATTTACAAGGTACATAAGATCATGGACATGCGTTCTCGGGGACGGGGTCTCCAATACTTAGTGGATTGGGAGGGTTACGGTCCTGAGGAGAGGAGTTGGGTTCCGTCTCGGGACGTGCTGGACCGTTCACTCATCGATGATTTCCTCCGTTGCCGCCAGGATTCCTCCTCGAGTGCGCCAGGAGGCGCTCGGTGAGTGGGGGGGGGTACTGTCATGTTTGTCATTTATTATCATGTCTTGTCCCTGTGCTCCCCATTCTATTCGTTTCCCTCTGCTGGTCTTATTTGGTTCTTTCCCTCTCTCTCCCCCTCCCTCTCTCACTCTCTCGCTCTCTCTTCTCTCTATCGTTCCGTTCCTGCTCCCAGCTGTTCCTATTCCCCTAATCATCATTTAGTCTTCCCACACCTGTTCCCGATCCTTTCCCCTGATTAGAGTCCCTATTTATTCCTTTGTGTTCCGTTCCTGTCCCGTCGGTTCCTTGTTTAGTATTCACCATGCTGTGATTGCGTTTCGCCCTGTCCTGTCGTGTTTTTGCTGTGATTGTGTATCGCCCTGTCCTGTCGTGTTTTTTGCCTTCATCAGATGCTGCGTGTGAGCAGGTGTCTCTGTCAACTACGGCCTGCGCCTACCCGAAGCGACCTGCAGTCTGTGGCCGCTTCTCCAGTTATTCCCCTCTACAGACTAGAGGATTTCTGTTATTCCCTGTTTGGACTTAAATAAACTCTGTTTCTGTTAAGTCGCTTTTGGGTCCTCTATCACCTGCATGACAGCACTATGTAGGGAATAGGGTTCCATTTGGTCTAAAGTAGTGCATTATGTAGGGAATAGGGTTCCATTTGGTCTAATGTAATGCCCTATTCAGGGAATAGGGTTCTGTTTGGTCTAACATTGTGCCTCAGGAGGCTGAAGAATTGTGGCTTGTCACCCGAAACCCTGACAAACTTTTACAGATGCACAATCGAGAGCATCCTGTCGGGCTGTATCACAGGCTGGTACGGCAACTGCACCGCCCTCAACCACAAGGCCCTCCAGAGGGTAGTGAGGTCTGCACAACGCATCACCGGGGGTAAACTACCTGCCCTCCAGGACACCTACACCACCTGAAGTCACAGGAAGGCCAAAAAGATCATCAAGGACAACAACCACCCGAGCCACTGCCTGTTCACCCCGCTATCATCCAGAAGGTGAGGTCAGTACAGGTGCATCAAAGCTGGGACCGAGAGACTGAAAAACAGCTTCTATCTCAAGGCCATCAGACTGTTAAACAGCCACCACTAACATTGAGTGGCTGCTGCCAACATACTGACCCAAATCACTGGCCACTAACAAATGGATTGAATAAAGGTATCACTAGTCAGCTTAAATAACGGAAATGAAATCATGTTTACATACTGTACTCTGTACCATCTACTGCATCTTAGTCTATGTAAATACTGTACTCTATACCATCTACTGCATCTTAGTCTATGTAAATACTGTACTCTATACTATTCTACTGCATCTTAGTCTATGTATATACTGTACTCTATACCATCTACTGCATCTTAGTCTATGTATATACTGTACTCTATACCATCTACTGCATCTTAGTCTATGTAAATACTGTACTCTATACCATCTACTGCATCTTAGTCTATGCAGTACTCATCTCATATGTAAATACTGTACTCTATACCATCTACTGCATCTTAGTCTATGTAAATACTGTACTCTATACCATCTACTGTATCTTAGTCTATGTAAATACTGTACTCTATACCATCTACTGTATCTTAGTCTATGTAAATACTGTACTCTATACCATCTACTGTATCTTAGTCTATGTAAATACTGTACTCTATACCATCTACTGCATCTTAGTCTATGCATTACTCATCTCATATGTAAATACTGTACTCTATACCATCTACTGCATCTTAGTCTATGTAAATACTGTACTCTATACCATCTACTGCATCTTAGTCTATGTAAATATGTAAATACTGTACTCTATACCATCTACTGCATCTTAGTCTATGCATTACTCATCTCATATGTAAATA
The DNA here is from genome assembly GCF_021184085.1 of Oncorhynchus gorbuscha. Classification (NCBI taxonomy): domain Eukaryota; kingdom Metazoa; phylum Chordata; class Actinopteri; order Salmoniformes; family Salmonidae; genus Oncorhynchus; species Oncorhynchus gorbuscha. Next base: position 98,124 of record NW_025746020.1, on the reverse strand, counting down.
CTGTACTCTATACCATCTACTGCATCTTAGTCTATGTAAATATGTAAATACTGTACTCTGTACCATCTACTGCATCTTAGTCTATGTAAATACTGTACTCTATACCATCTACTGCATCTTAGTCTATGTAAATACTCATCTCATATAAATACTGCATCTTAGTCTATGCATTACTCATCTTATATGTAAATACTGTACTCTATACCATCTACTGCATCTTAGTCTATGTAAATACTGTACTCTATACCATCTACTGCATCTTAGTCTATGTAAATACTGTACTCTGTACCATCTACTGCATCTTAGTCTATGTAAATACTGTACTCTATACCATCTACTGCATCTTAGTCTATGTAAATATGTAAATACTGTACTCTATACCATCTACTGTATCTTAGTCTATGTAAATACTGTACTCTATACCATCTACTGCATCTTAGTCTATGCATTACTCATCTCATATGTAAATACTGTACTCTGTACCATCTACTGCATCTTAGTCTATGTAAATACTGTACTCTATACCATCTACTGCATCTTAGTCTATGTAAATACTCATCTCATATAAATACTGCATCTTAGTCTACTGCATTACTTAGTCTATGTAAATACTGTACTCTATACCATCTACTGCATCTTAGTCTATGTAAATACTGTACTCTATACCATCTACTGCATCTTAGTCTATGCAAATTACTCATCTCATATGTAAAATACTGTACTCTATACCATCTACTGCATCTTAGTCTATGTAAATACTGTACTCTATACCATCTACTGCATCTTAGTCTATGTAAATACTGTACTCTATACCATCTACTGTATCTTAGTCTATGTAAATACTGTACTCTATACCATCTACTGCATCTTAGTCTATGTAAATACTGTACTCTATACCATCTACTGCATCTTAGTCTATGCATTACTCATCTCATATGTAAATACTGTACTCTATACCATCTACTGCATCTTAGTCTATGTACATACTGTACTCTATACCATCTACTGCATCTTAGTCTATGTACATACTGTACTCTGTACCATCTACTGTATCTTAGTCTATGTAAATACTGTACTCTATACCATCTACTGCATCTTAGTCTATGCATTACTCATCTCATATGTATATACTGTACTCTATACCATCTACTGCATCTTAGTCTATGTAAATACTGTACTCTATACCATCTACTGCATCTTAGTCTATGCATTACTCATCTCATATGTAAATACTGTACTCTATACCATCTACTGCATCTTAGTCTATGCATTACTCATCTCATATGTAAATACTGTACTCTGTACCATCTACTGCATCTTAGTCTATGTAAATACTGTACTCTATACCATCTACTGCATCTTAGTCTATGTAAATACTGTACTCTATACCATCTACTGCATCTTAGTCTATGCATTACTCATCTCATATGTAAATACTGTACTCTATACCATCTACTGCATCTTAGTCTATGTAAATACTGTACTCTATACCATCTACTGCATCTTAGTCTATGTAAATACTGTACTCTGTACCATCTACTGTATCTTAGTCTATGTAAATACTGTACTCTATACCATCTACTGCATCTTAGTCTATGTAAATACTGTACTCTATACCATCTACTGTATCTTAGTCTATGTAAATACTGTACTCTATACCATCTACTGCATCTTAGTCTATGCATTACTCATCTCATATGTAAATACTGTACTCTGTACCATCTACTGCATCTTAGTCTATGTAAATACTGTACTCTATACCATCTACTGCATCTTAGTCTATGCATTACTCATCTCATATGTAAATACTGTACTCTATACCATCTACTGCATCTTAGTCTATGTAAATACTGTACTCTATACCATCTACTGCATCTTAGTCTATGCATTACTCATCTCATATGTAAATACTGTACTCTATACCATCTACTGCATCTTAGTCTATGTAAATACTGTACTCTATACCATCTACTGCATCTTAGTCTATGTAAATACTGTACTCTATACCATCTACTGTATCTTAGTCTATGTAAATACTGTACTCTATACCATCTACTGCATCTTAGTCTATGTAAATACTGTACTCTATACCATCTACTGCATCTTAGTCTATGCATTACTCATCTCATATGTAAATACTGTACTCTATACCATCTACTGCATCTTAGTCTATGTACATACTGTACTCTATACCATCTACTGCATCTTAGTCTATGTACATACTGTACTCTGTACCATCTACTGTATCTTAGTCTATGTAAATACTGTACTCTATACCATCTACTGCATCTTAGTCTATGCATTACTCATCTCATATGTATATACTGTACTCTATACCATCTACTGCATCTTAGTCTATGTAAATACTGTACTCTATACCATCTACTGCATCTTAGTCTATGTAAATACTGTACTCTATACCATCTACTGTATCTTAGTCTATGCATTACTCATCTCATATGTAAATACTGTACTCTATACCATCTACTGCATCTTAGTCTATGCATTACTCATCTCATATGTAAATACTGTACTCTATACCATCTACTGCATCTTAGTCTATGTAAATACTGTACTCTATACCATCTACTGCATCTTAGTCTATGCATTACTCATCTCATATGTAAATACTGTACTCTATACCATCTACTGTATCTTAGTCTATGCATTACTCATCTCATATGTAAATACTGTACTCTATACCATCTACTGTATCTTAGTCTATGCATTACTCATCTCATATGTATATACTGTACTCTATACCATCTACTGCATCTTAGTCTATGTAAATACTGTACTCTATACCATCTACTGCATCTTAGTCTATGTATTACTCATCTCATATGTAAATACTGTACTCTATACCATCTACTGCATCTTAGTCTATGTATTACTCATCTCATATGTAAATACTGTACTCTATACCATCTACTGTATCTTAGTCTATGCATTACTCATCTCATATGTAAATACTGTACTCTATACCATCTACTGTATCTTTCCTATGCCGCTCGGACATCGCTCATCCATATATTTATATGTACATCTTCTAACCGTGTGTATGTAACCAATAAAATGTGATTTGATTTGTTTTGAGTATGTAGGGATTAGTGGTCCATTTGTTCTAAATTAGTGCACTATGTAGTCAATAGTTTGTCATTTGGCAGGTATCCTTTAACAGATTCAGTGTCTTCATTGTGCTAATTAAGCCATCTGCTTTGGGGACTCTGTCCCTCCCAACTTTCCTCTATCTTTCTCCTCCTCTCCTCTCCTCTCCTCTCCTCTCCTCTCCTCTCTTCTCCTCTCTTCTCCTCTACCTCCGTCCTCTCCTCTCCCTCCCTCCGTCCTCTCCTCTCCTCTCCTCTCCTCTCCTCTCCTCTCCTCTCCTCTCCTCTCCCTCCGTCCTCTCCTCTCCTCTCCTCTCCCTCCGTCCTCTCCTCTCCTCTCTCTCCATCCTCTCCCTCCGTCCTCTCCTCTCCTCTCTCTCCATCCTCTCCCTCCGTCCTCTCCTCTCCTCTCCTCTCCCTCCGTCCTCTCCTCTCCTCTCCTCTCCTCTCCTCTCCTCTCCTCTCCTCTCCTCTCCTCTCCTCTCCTCTCCTCTCCTCTCCTCTCCCTCCGTCCTCTCCTCTCCCTCCGTCCTCTCCTCTCCTCTCCTCTCCCTCCGTCCTCTCCCTCCGTCCTCTCCCTCCATCCTCTCCCTCTCTTATGTCGTGCACCATGACTCACTGTCTGAAGTGTGATGAGCTTACAAGTTTAAAATGTGTTGCTCGCCAACAACTACAAATTTAATACAATTTAATTAAAATTAAACTTTATTTTATTTGTTACAGTGATGTGAATTAAATGAAAGAAACATATTAAATCAGAGCTGCAACCATTTCATTTTTCCATTAAAAAAATGAATTTAAAGCTAACAACAGCAGGTGGTTGTCAGTGACGATATCAGCTAGTTTACACAGCGCATTCCATAGCAGTCCTTTATAGCAGATCACATGATGGTCACCTGTCTCTGTGTCTGCTACTGAACTCCTGACTCCACACCTCTTCATTCCATAGCAGTCCTTTATAAACAGACACTTTCTCCATATTGAAGCCCATGAAGGAGGAATCAGAGGAATGAGGTGCCATTAATCCGGTAGCAGATCACCTTCTTCACGGTGCGTAAATTCATTACAATTATCTGCCTCGAAAACGTACTGTACAAATCAACGTTAGAAAGGCCATAACCATCATTGAATGTGTTGATATGCCTCCTTACATCAAATGGCCCTCGGACTCCAGGTTTCTCATGATGACTGTGTCTTTCTCCTCCTAAACATATAGATCCTTTCCCTCCGCTCTATTGACCACACAGACACACCCTTCCTGTCCGACCCAGTCCTTCCTGTTAGACCCAGTCCTTCCTGTTAGACCCAGTCCTTCCTGCTAGACCCAGTCCTTCCTGTCAGACCCAGTCCTTCCTGTTAGACCCAGTCCTTCCTGTTAGACCCAGTCCTTCCTGTTAGACCCAGTCCTTCCTGTTAGACCCAGTCCTTCCTGTTAGACCCAGTCCTTCCTGTTAGACCCAGTCCTTCCTGTTAGACCCAGTCCTTCCTGTCCGACCCAGTCCTTCCTGTTAGACCCAGTCCTTCCTGTTAGACCCAGTCCTTCCTGTTAGACCCAGTCCTTCCTGTTAGACCCAGTCCTTCCTGTCCGTCCTTCCTGTTAGACCCAGTCCTTCCTGTTAGACCCAGTCCTTCCTGTTAGACCCAGTCCTTCCTGTTAGACCCAGTCCTTCCTGTTAGACCCAGTCCTTCCTGTTAGACCCAGTCCTTCCTGTTAGACCCAGTCCTTCCTGTTAGACCCAGTCCTTCCTGTTAGACCCAGTCCTTCCTGTTAGACCCAGTCCTTCCTGTTAGACCCAGTCCTTCCTGTTAGACCCAGTCCTTCCTGTTAGACCCAGTCCTTCCTGTTAGACCCAGTCCTTCCTGCTGACCCAGTCCTTCCTGTTAGACCCAGTCCTTCCTGTTAGACCCAGTCCTTCCTGTTAGACCCAGTCCTTCCTGTTAGACCCAGTCCTTCCTGTTAGACCCAGTCCTTCCTGTTAGACCCAGTCCTTCCTGTTAGACCCAGCCCTTCCTGCTAGACCCAGTCCTTCCTGTTAGACCCAGTCCTTCCTGTTAGACCCAGTCCTTCCTGTTAGACCCAGTCCTTCCTGTTAGACCCAGCCCTTCCTGTCCCAGTCCTTCCTGTTAGACCCAGTCCTTCCTGTTAGACCCAGTCCTTCCTGTTAGACCCAGTCCTTCCTGCTAGACCCAGTCCTTCCTGTTAGACCCAGTCCTTCCTGCCCCAGTCCTTCCTGTTAGACCCAGTCCTTCCTGCTAGACCCAGTCCTTCCTGCTAGACCCAGTCCTTCCTGTTAGACCCAGTCCTTCCTGTTAGACCCAGTCCTTCCTGTTAGACCCAGTCCTTCCTGTTAGACCCAGTCCTTCCTGTTAGACCCAGTCCTTCCTGTTAGACCCAGTCCTTCCTGTTAGACCCAGTCCTTCCTGTTAGACCCAGTCCTTCCTGTTAGACCCAGTCCTTCCTGTTAGACCCAGTCCTTCCTGTTAGACCCAGTCCTTCCTGTTAGACCCAGTCCTTCCTGTTAGACCCAGTCCTTCCTGTCAGACCCAGTCCTTCCTGTTAGACCCAGTCCTTCCTGTTAGACCCAGTCCTTCCTGTTAGACCCAGTCCTTCCTGTTAGACCCAGTCCTTCCTGTTAGACCCAGTCCTTCCTGTTAGACCCAGTCCTTCCTGTTAGACCCAGTCCTTCCTGTTAGACCCAGTCCTTCCTGTCAGACCCAGTCCTTCCTGTTAGACCCAGTCCTTCCTGTTAGACCCAGTCCTTCCTGTTAGACCCAGTCCTTCCTGTTAGACCCAGTCCTTCCTGTTAGACCCAGTCCTTCCTGTTAGACCCAGTCCTTCCTGTTAGACCCAGTCCTTCCTGTTAGACCCAGTCCTTCCTGTCAGACCCAGTCCTTCCTGTTAGACCCAGTCCTTCCTGTTAGACCCAGTCCTTCCTGTTAGACCCAGTCCTTCCTGCTAGACCCAGTCCTTCCTGTCAGACCCAGTCCTTCCTGTTAGACCCAGTCCTTCCTGTTAGACCCAGTCCTTCCTGTTAGACCCAGTCCTTCCTGTTAGACCCAGTCCTTCCTGTTAGACCCAGTCCTTCCTGTTAGACCCAGTCCTTCCTGTTAGACCCAGTCCTTCCTGTTAGACCCAGTCCTTCCTGTTAGACCCAGTCCTTCCTGTTAGACCCAGTCCTACCTGTCCGACCCAGTCCTTCCTGTTAGACCCAGTCCTTCCTGTTAGACCCAGTCCTTCCTGTTAGACCCAGTCCTTCCTGTTAGACCCAGTCCTTCCTGTTAGACCCAGTCCTTCCTGTTAGACCCAGTCCTTCCTGTTAGACCCAGTCCTTCCTGTTAGACCCAGTCCTTCCTGTCCGACCCAGTCCTTCCTGTTAGACCCAGTCCTTCCTGTTAGACCCAGTCCTTCCTGTTAGACCCAGTCCTTCCTGTTAGACCCAGTCCTTCCTGTTAGACCCAGTCCTTCCTGTTAGACCCAGTCCTTCCTGCTAGACCCAGTCCTTCCTGTTAGACCCAGTCCTTCCTGTTAGACCCAGTCCTACCTGTCCGACCCAGTCCTTCCTGTTAGACCCAGTCCTTCCTGTTAGACCCAGTCCTTCCTGTTAGACCCAGTCCTTCCTGTTAGACCCAGTCCTTCCTGTTCGACCCAGTCCTTCCTGTTAGACCCAGTCCTTCCTGTTAGACCCAGTCCTTCCTGTTAGACCCAGTCCTTCCTGTTAGACCCAGTCCTACCTGTCCGACCCAGTCCTTCCTGTTAGACCCAGTCCTTCCTGTTAGACCCAGTCCTTCCTGTCCGAGTCCTTCCTGTTAGACCCAGTCCTTCCTGTTAGACCCAGTCCTTCCTGTTAGACCCAGTCCTTCCTGTTAGACCCAGTCCTTCCTGTTAGACCCAGTCCTACCTGTCCGACCCAGTCCTTCCTGTTAGACCCAGTCCTTCCTGCTAGACCCAGTCCTACCTGTCCGACCCAGTCCTTCCTGTTAGACCCAGTCCTTCCTGTTAGACCCAGTCCTTCCTGTTAGACCCAGTCCTTCCTGTTAGACCCAGTCCTTCCTGTTAGACCCAGTCCTACCTGTCCGACCCAGTCCTTCCTGTTAGACCCAGTCCTTCCTGTTAGACCCAGTCCTACCTGTCCGACCCAGTCCTTCCTGTTAGACCCAGTCCTTCCTGTTAGACCCAGTCTTTCCTGTTAGACCCAGTCCTTCCTGTTAGACCCAGTCCTTCCTGTTAGACCCAGTCCTACCTGTCCGACCCAGTCCTTCCTGTTAGACCCAGTCCTTCCTGCTAGACCCAGTCCTACCTGTCCGACCCAGTCCTTCCTGTTAGACCCAGTCCTTCCTGTTAGACCCAGTCCTTCCTGCTAGACCCAGTCCTACCTGTCCGACCCAGTCCTTCCTGTTAGACCCAGTCCTTCCTGTTAGACCCAGTCCTTCCTGCTAGACCCAGTCCTACCTGTCCGACCCAGTCCTTCCTGTTAGACCCAGTCCTTCCTGTCAGACCCAGTCCTTCCTGTCAGACCCAGTCCTTCCTGTCAGACCCAGTCCTTCCTGTTAGACCCATTCCTTCCTGCTAGACCCAGTCCTTCCTGTTCGAATACAGTCCTTCCTGTTCGACCCAGTCCTTCCTGTTAGACCCAGTCCTTCCTGTTAGACCCAGTCCTTCCTGTTCAACCAAGTCCTTTCTGTTCGACCCAGTCCTTCCTGTTAGACCCAGTCCTTCCTGTTAGACCCAGTCCTTCCTGTTAAAGAGCATTGCTCTAATAACCATGCTGACAGATCCAGTCCTTCCTGTTAGACCCAGTCCTTCCTGTTAGACCCAGTCCTTCCTGTTAAAGAGCATTGCTCTAAAAACCATGCTGACAGATCCAGTCCTTCCTGTTAGACCCAGTCCTTCCTGTGAGACTCAGTCCTTCCTGTTAGACTCAGTCCTTCCTGTTAGACCCAGTCCTTCCTGTTAGACCCATTCCTTCCTGCTAGACCCAGTCCTTCCTGTTCGAATACAGTCCTTCCTGTTCGACCCAGTCCTTCCTGTTAGTCCCAGTCCTTCCTGTTAGACCCAGTCCTTCCTGTTCGACCAAGTCCTTCCTGTTCCACCCAGTCCTTCCTGTTAGACCCAGTCCTTCCTGTTAGACCCAGTCCTTCCTGTTAAAGAGCATTGCTCTAATAACCATGCTGACAGATCCAGTCCTTCCTGTTAGACCCAGTCATTCCTGTCAGACCCAGTCCTTCCTGTTAGACCCAGTCCTTCCTGCTAGACCCAGTCCTTACTGTTCGAATACAGTCCTTCCTGTTCGACCCAGTCCTTCCTGTTAGACCCAGTCCTTCCTGTTAGACCCAGTCCTTCCTGTTCGACCTAGTCCTTCCTGTTAGACCTAGTCCTTCCTGTTCGACCCAGTCCTTCCTGTTAGACCCAGTCCTTCCTGTTAAAGAGCATTGCTCTAAAAACCTTCCTGTTAGACCCAGTCCTTCCTGTTAGACCCAGTCATTCCTGTTAGACCCAGTCCTTCCTGTTAAAGAGCATTGCTCTAAAAACCATGCTGACAGATCCAGTCCTTCCAGTTAGACCCAGTCCTTCCTGTTAGACCCAGTCCTTCCTGTTAGACCCAGTCCTTCCTGTTAGACCCAGTCCTTCCTGCAGATGGAGTAGAAAGAGACCGTCTCTGGCTAAAAGTCAAGGTTTGCATCCCAAATGGAACTATCCCCTGCATAGAGCCCTACTTTAGACCAGGACCTTATGGGGTTAGTGCACTACATAGGGAATAGGGTACCAATCTAAAGTCCACTTATCCCCCAGCTAATCCCTCAGTGAGCCAATCAATGGGTATTAACTTGATCTGTAGTTAGAGCAGGTCTGTTCCTGTTCAGGAACGCAGAGATGGAGGTTTGTGGTCTGCCAGAGGAGGAATGGATAGATGGAGGTTTGTGGTCTGCCAGAGGAGGAATGGAGAGATGGAGGTTTGTGTTCTGCCATGTGGTCTGCCAGAGGAGGAACGGAGAGATGGAGGTTTGTGGTCTACCATGTGGTCAGCCAGAGGAGGAACGGAGAGATGGAGGTTTGTGGTCTGCCAGAGGAGGAACGGAGAGATGGAGGTTTGTGGTCTGCCATGTGGTCTGTCATGTGGTCTGCCAGAGGAGGAACGGAGAGATGGAGGTTTGTGGTCTGCCATGTGGTCTGCCAGAGGAGGAATGGAGAGATGGAGGTTTGTGGTCTGCCATGTGGTCTGCCAGAGGAGGAACGGAGAGATGGAGGTTTGTGGTCTACCATGTGGTCTGCCAGAGGAGGAACGGAGAGATGGAGGTTTGTGGTCTGCCAGAGGAGGAATGGAGAGATGGAGGTTTGTGGTCTGCCATGTGGTCTGCCAGAGGAGGAACAGAGAGATGGAGGTTTATGGTCTGCCATGTGGTCTGCCAGAGGAGGAATGGAGAGATGGAGGTTTGTGGTCTGCCATGTGGTCTGCCAGAGGAGGAATGGAGAGATGGAGGTTTGTGGTCTGCCAGAGGAGGAATGGAGAGATGGAGGTTTGTGGTCTGCCAGAGGAGGAACGGAGAGATGGAGGTTTGTGGTCTACCATGTGGTCTGCCAGAGGAGGACTGGAGAGATGGAGGTTTGTGGTCTACCATGTGGTCTGCCAGAGGAGGAACGGAGAGATGGAGGTTTGTGGTCTACCATGTGGTCAGCCAGAGGAGGAACGGAGAGATGGAGGTTTGTGGTCTGCCAGAGGAGGAATGGAGAGATGGAGGTTTGTGGTCTGCCAGAGGAGGAACGGAGAGATGGAGGTTTGTGGTCTGCTATGTGGTCTACCATGTGGTCTACCATGTGGTATGTCATGTGGTCTACCATGTGGTCTGTCATGTGGTCTGTCATGTGGTCTGTCATGTGGTCTACCATGTGGTCTGTCATGTGGTCTTCCATGTGGTCTACCATGTGGTATGTCATGTGGTCTACCATGTGGTCTGTCATGTGGTCTGTCATGTGGTCTGTCATGTGGTCTACCATGTGGTCTGTCATGTGGTCTACCATGTGGTCTACCCTGTGGTCTACCATGTGGTCTGTCATTTGGTCTACCATGTGGTCTACCATGTGGTCTACCATGTGGTCTACCATGTGGTCTGTCATTTGGTCTACCATGTGGTCTACCATGTGGTCTACCATGTGGTCTACCATGTGGTCTACCATGTGGGCTACCCTGTGGTCTACCATGTGGACTACCATGTGGGCTACCCTGTGGTCTACCATGTGGTCTACCATGTGGTCTACCATGTGGTCTGTCATGTGGTCTGTCATGTGGTCTACCATGTGGTCTACCATGTGGTCTACCATGTGGGCTACCCTGTGGTCTACCATGTGGTCTACCATGTGGGCTACCCTGTGGTCTACCATGTGGTCTACCATGTGGACTACCATGTAGTCTACCATGTGGTCTGTCATGTGGTCTGCCATGTGGTCTGCCAGAGGAGGGAGTGAAGAGGCTGGGGTTACTTGGTGATGGATCAGTGTCCAGTGTTGTGAGAACCTTACAGGACGTATGGGGTTGTTATTAATGGCTGCCTCCAAGCAGCGCCTCACACGCCTATTGTTAAGTGAATAGTGAATCAAATGCTTTCAGAGTTAAATGGGGAATCTATGTCTGTATTGCACAGCACAGGGATTCATAAATACTGTGGCCTTGGCCATCCAAAGTAATTGGACAACTTTTTCAATAAGGGCACAGTGACAATCTGCAATAGGCTTTATAATGCAAATATTAATGAATCTCTGGGTGTCTCCAAAATGGCACCCTGTTTCCTATATAGCAAACTTATTCACGTAACCCTATGGGTCCTGGTCAATAGTAACCCTATGGGTCCTGGTCAATAGTAACCCTATGGGTCCTGGTCAATAGTAACCCTATGGGTCCTGGTCAATAGTAACCCTATGGGTCCTGGTCAATAGTAACCCTATGGGTCCTGGTCAATAGTAACCCTATGGGTCCTGGTTAATAGTAACCCTATGGGTCCTGGTCAATAATAACCCTATGGGTCCTGGTCAATAGTAACCCTATGGGTCCTGGTTAATAGTAACCCTATGGGTCCTGGTCAATAGTAATCCTATGGGTCCTGGTTAATAGTAACCCTATGGGTCCTGGTCAATAGTAACCCTATGGGTCCTGGTTAATAGTAACCCTATGGGTCCTGGTCAATAGTAACCCTATGGGTCCTGGTCAATAGTAACCCTATGGGTCCTGGTCATTAGTAACCCTATGGGTCCTGGTCAATAGTAACCCTATGGGTCCTGGTCAATAGTAACCCTATGGGTCCTGGTCAATAGTAACCCTATGGGTCCTGGTCAATAGTAACCCTATGGGTCCTGGTCATTAGTAACCCTATGGGTCCTGGTCAATAGTAACCCTATGGGTCCTGGTCAATAGTAACCCTATGGGTCCTGGTCAATAGTAACCCTATGGGTCCTGGTCAATAGTAACCCTATGGGTCCTGGTCATTAGTAACCCTATGGGTCCTGGTCAATAGTAACCCTATGGGTCCTGGTCAATAGTAACCCTATGGGTCCTGGTCAATAGTAACCCTATGGGTCCTGGTCAATAGTAACCCTATGGGTCCTGTGGAGACGTCTCTTCTGTCTCCTGCAAAGGTGATGAGACGTCTCTTCTGTCTCCTGTAAAGGTGATGAGACGTCTCTTCTGTCTCCTGTAAAGGTGATGAGACGTCTCTTCTGTCTCCTGTAAAGGTGATGAGACTGAAACACAATGGAGACATCTCTTCTGTCTCCTGTTTCCTGGCTGTAGCAGTTTGGCTGTAGCTGTCTGGATGTAGCAGTCTGGCTCTAGCAGTCTGGCTGTAGTTTAACATTCTGGCTGTAGCAGTCTGGCTCTAGCAGTCTGGCTGTAGTTTAACATTCTGGCTGTAGCAGTCTGGCTGTAGTGTACCAGTCTGGCTATAGTGTAGCAGTCTGGCTGTAGTGTAGCAGTCTGGCTGTAGTGTAGCAGTCTGGCTGAAGTGTAGCAGTCTGGCTGAAGTGTAGCAGTCTGGCTGTAGTGCAATAGTCTGGCTGTAGAACTCTGGCTGTAGTGTAGCAGTCTGGCTGTAGTATAGCAGTCTGGCTGTAGTGTAGCAGTCTGGCTGTAGTGTAGCAGTCTGGCTGTGGCAGTCTGGCTGTAGTGTAGCAGTCTGGCTGTTGCAGTCTGGCTGTAGTGTAGCAGTCTGGCTGTAGTGTAGCAGTCTGGCTGTAGTGTAGCAGTCTGGCTGTAGCAGTCTGGCTGTAGTGTAGTAGTCTGGCTGTAGTGTAGCAGTCTGGCTGTAGTGTAGCAGTCTGGCTGTAGTGCAACAGTCTGGCTGTAGTGCAATAGTCTGGCTGTAGTGCAGCAGTCTGGCTGTAGCAGTTTGGCTGTAGCTGTCTGGATGTAGCAGTCTGGCTCTAGCAGTCTGGCTGTAGTTTAACATTCTGGCTGTAGCAGTCTGGCTGTAGTGTACCAGTCTGGCTATAGTGTAGCAGTCTGGCTGTAGTGTAGCAGTCTGGCTGTAGTGTAGCAGTCTGGCTGAAGTGTAGCAGTCTGGCTGAAGTGTATCAGTCTGGCTGTAGTGCAATAGTCTGGCTGTAGAACTCTGGCTGTAATGTAGCAGTCTGGCTGTAGTGTAGCAGTCTGACTGTTGCAGTCTGGCTGTAGTGTAGCAGTCTGACTGTAGCAGTCTGGCTGTAGTGTAGCAGTCTGGCTGTAGTTTGCAGTCTGGCTGTAGCAGTCTGGCTGTAGTGTAGCAGTCTGGCTGTAGCAGTCTGGCTGTAGTGTAGCAGTCTGGCTGTTGCAGTCTGGCTGTAGTGTAGCAGTCTGGCTGTAGTGTAGCAGTCTGGCTATAGTGTAGCAGTCTGGCTGTAGTGTAGCAGTCTGGCTGTAGTGTAGCAGTCTGGCTGTAGCAGTCTGGCTGTAGTGTAGCAGTCTGGCTGTAGTGTAGCAGTCTGACTGTTGCAGTCTGGCTGTAGTGTAGCAGTCTGACTGTAGCAGTCTGGCTGTAGTGTAGCAGTCTGGCTGTAGTGTAGCAGTCTGGCTGTAGCAGTATGGCTGTAGTGTAGCAGTCTGGCTGTAGTGTAGCAGTCTGGCTGTTGCAGTCTGGCTATAGTGTAGCAGTCTGGCTGTAGTGTAGCAGTCTGGCTGTAGTGTAGCAGTCTGGCTGTAGCAGTATGGCTGTAGTGTAGCAGTCTGGCAGTAGTGTAGCAGTCTGGCTGTTGCAGTCTGGCTGTAGTGTAGCAGTCTGGCTGTTGCAGTCTGGCTGTAGTGTAGCAGTCTGGCTGTAGTGTTGCAGTCTGGCTGTAGTGTAGCAGTCTGGCTGTAGCAGTCTGGCTGTAGTGTAGCAGTCCGGCTGTAGTGTAGCAGTCTGGCTGTAGTGTAGCAGTCTGGCTGTAGTGTAGCAGTCCGGCTGTAGTGTAGCAGTCTGGCTGTAGTGTAGCAGTCTGGCTGTTGCAGTCTGGCTGTAGTGTAGCAGTCTGGCTTTCGCAGTCTGGCTGTAGTGTAGCAGTCTGGCTGTAGTGTAGCAGTCCGGCTGTAGTGTAGCAGTCTGGCTGTAGTGTAGCAGTCTGGCTGTTGCAGTCTGGCTGTAGTGTAGCAGTCTGGCTTTCGCAGTCTGGCTGTAGTGTAGCAGTCTGGCTGTAGTGTAGCAGTCTGGCTGTAGTGTAGCAGTCTGGCTGTTGCAGTCTGGCTGTAGTGTAGCAGTATGGCTGTAGTGTAGCAATCTGTCTGTAGTGTAGCAGTCTGGCTGTAGCAGTCTGGCTGTAGCAGTCTGGCTGTAGCAGTCTGGCTGTAGTGTAGCAGTCTGGCTGTAGCAGTCTGGCTGTAGCAGTCTGGCTGTAGTGTAGCAGTATGGCTGTAGTGTAGCAGTCTGGCTGTAGCAGTCTGGCTTTCGCAGTCTGGCTGTAGTGTAGCAGTCTGTCTGAAGTGTAGCAATCTGTCTGTAGTGTAGCAGTCTGGCTGTAGCAGTCTGGCTGTAGCAGTCTGGCTGTAGCAGTCTGGCTGTAGTGTAGCAGTCTGGCTGTAGCAGTCTGGCTGTAGCAGTCTGGCTGTAGTGTAGCAGTATGGCTGTAGTGTAGCAGTCTGGCTATAGCAGTCTGGCTTTCGCAGTCTGGCTGTAGTGTAGCAGTCTGGCTGTAGTGTAGCAGTCTGGCTGTAGTGTAGCAGTCTGGCTGTTGCAGTCTGGCTGTAGTGTAGCAGTATGGCTGTAGTGTAGCAATCTGTCTGTAGTGTAGCAGTCTGGCTGTAGCAGTCTGGCTGTAGCAGTCTGGCTGTAGCAGTCTGGCTGTAGTGTAGCAGTCTGGCTGTAGCAGTCTGGCTGTAGCAGTCTGGCTGTAGTGTAGCAGTATGGCTGTAGTGTAGCAGTCTGGCTGTAGCAGTCTGGCTGTAGCAGTCTGGCTATTGTAGTCTGGCCAGTTTTGTTAGGCTGACTGGCAGGTGTGAAAGAGTGTGTGGGGGTTACTAAATAGTCTGAGGACAGATCACACTGGTGTAACAACAAATCACTCTGACCTGGCCTCTGGCTGGCCGCTGGGCCCTGCTCTGCTACAAGTGAAGGTCTGGAGGTCAGCTGGGAAAATGCTGAGAAAATGGCAGACTCCCACTGGGCTTCTCTCACAGGACTGCCCCCACAGTGCAAACAGATAGACAGGTTTGACTCCCACTGGGCTTCTCTCACAGGGCTGCTCCCACACTGCAAACAGATAGACAGGGTTGACTCCCACTGGGCTTCTCTCACAGGGCTGCTCCCACACTGCAAACAGATAGACAGGTTTGACTCCCACTGGATGAGTCCTGGTGGTGAATGGGACCTTGTGGAGACAGTAGTAGATGAGTCCTGGTGGTGAATGGGACCTTGTGGAGACAGTAGTAGATGAGTCCTGGTGGTGAATGGGACCTTGTGGAGACAGTAGTAGATGAGTCCTGGTGGTGAATGGGACCTTGTGGAGACAGTAGTAGATGAGTCCTGGTGGTGTATGGGACCTTGTGGAGACAGTAGTGGATGAGTCCTGGTGGTGAATGGGACCTTGTGGAGACAGTAGTAGATGAGTCCTGGTGGTGAATGGGACCTTGTGGAGCCTTGTGGAGACAGTAGTAGATGAGTCCTGGTGGTGAACCTTGTGGAGACAGTAGTAGATGAGTCCAGGTGGTGAATGGGACCTAGTGGAGCCTTGTGGAGACAGTAGTAGATGAGTCCTGGTGGTGAAACTTGTGGAGACAGTAGTAGATGAGTCCTGGTGGTGAATGGGACCTTGTGGAGACAATAGTAGATGAGTCCTGGTGGTGAAAGGGACCTTGTGGAGACAGTAGTAGATGAGTCCTGTTGGTGAATGGGACCTTGTGGAGACAGTAGTAGATGAGTCCTGGTGGTGAATGGGACCTTATGGAGACAGTAGTAGATGAGTCCTGGTGGTGAATGGGACCTTGTGGAGACAGTAGTGGATGAGTCCTGGTGGTGAATGGGACCTTGTGGAGACAGTAGTGGATGAGTCCTGGTGGTGAACCTTGTGGAGACAGTAGTAGATGAGTCCAGGTGGTGAATGGGACCTTGTGGAGACAATAGTAGATGAGTCCTGGTGGTGAAAGGGACCTTGTGGAGACAGTAGTAGATGAGTCCTGTTGGTGAATGGGACCTTGTGGAGACAGTAGTAGATGAGTCCTGTTGGTGAATGGGACCTTGTGGAGACAGTAGTAGATGAGTCCTGGTGGTGAATGGGACCTTGTGGAGACAGTAGTGGATGAGTCCTGGTGGTGAATGGGACATTGTGGAGCCTTGTGGAGACAGTAGTAGATGAGTCCTGGTGGTTAATGGGACCTTGTGGAGACAGTAGTAGATGAGTCCTGGTGGTGAATGGGACCTTGTGGAGACAGTAGTAGATGAGTCCTGGTGGTGAATGGGACCTTGTGGAGACAGTAGTAGATGAGTCCTGGTGGTTAATGGGACCTTGTGGAGACAGTAGGAGCAGCAGCAGTAGTTGATGAGTCCTGGTGGTGAGTGGGACCTTGTGGAGACAGTAGTGGATGAGTCCTGGTGGTGAATGGGACCTTGTGGAGACAGTAGTGGATGAGTCCTGGTGGTTAATGGGACCTTGTGGAGACAGTAGTAGATGAGTCCTGGTGGTGAACGGGACCTTGTGGAGACAGTAGGAGCAGCAGCAGTAGTCGATGAGTCCTGGTGGTGAACCTTGTGGAGACAGTAGTAGATGAGTCCAGGTGGTGAATGGGACCTTGTGGAGACAGTAGTAGATGAGTCCTGGTGGTGAATAGGACCTTGTGGAGACAGCAGTAGATGAGTCCTGGTGGTGAATGGGACCTTGTGGAGACAGTAGTGGATGAGTCCTGGTGGTGAATGGGACCTTGTGGAGACAGTAGGAGCAGCAGCAGTAGTCGATGAGTCCTGGTGGTGAATGGGACCTTGTGGAGACAGTAGTAGATGAGTCCTGGTGGTGAATGGGACCTTGTGGAGACAGTAGTAGATGAGTCCTGGTGGTTAATGGGACCTTGTGGAGACAGTAGCAGCAGCAGTAGTAGATGAGTCCTGGTGGTGAATGGGACCTTGTGGAGACAGTAGTAGATGAGTCCTGGTGGTGAATGGGACCTTGTGGAGCCTTGTGGAGACAGTAGTAGATGAGTCCTGGTGGTGAATGGGACCTTGTGGAGACAGTAGTGGATGAGTCCTGGTGGTGAACCTTGTGGAGACAGTAGTGGATGAGTCCTGGTGGTGAATGGGACCTTGTGGAGACAGTAGTGGATGAGTCCTGGTGGTGAATGGGACCTTGTGGAGACAGTAGTGGATGAGTTCTGGTGGACTCTCTCTGCTTGTGGACTGAATCTCTCTCAGCTCTCTCTCTCTCTCTGCTTGTGGACTGAATCTCTCTCAGCTCTCTCTCTCTCTCTGCTTGTGGACTGAATCTCTCTCAGCTCTCTCTCTCTCTCTGCTTGTGGACTGAACCTCTCTCAGCTCTCTCTCTCTCTCTGCTTGTGGACTGAACCTCTCTCAGCTCTCTCTCTCTCTCTGCTTGTGGACTGAACCTCTCTCAGCTCTCTCTCTCTCTCTGCTTGTGGACTGAACCTCTCTCAGCTCTCTCTCTCTCTCTCTGCTTGTGGACTGAACCTCTCTCAGCTCTCCCTCTCTCTCTGCTTGTGGACTGAGCAGAATCTTCCTCTTGGCAGAAGTATTGCTGCCACCGGGCTGATTATAACAGTTCATTAACACAATGTGGCGTCCTGCTGTATTCAAGCTGCACAACATTTCGTCAGCACCAGAGACATAGGGAGGAAAGATGGACACTATCCACATAGATTTTTCCTGTTGTGTTATTGACTATACGTTTATTTATGTAATATGTGTAACTCTGTGTTGTTTGTGTTGCACTGCTTTGCTTTATCTTGGCAGGTCGCAGTTGGAAATGAGAACTTGTTCTCAATTGGCCTACCTGGTTAAATAAAAAAAGGTGAAATTAATGTTTTCAAATGTAATTATAATAAAATTATTACATTTGACTAATCACAATTTCAACTGATTGTAAAAGCGAGTACCTGGAGTTCCAATTGATATCAAACTTGAATTTAAAAAATGTTAGTCTGGGTAATTTCAGTTTCCATGATATATATATATATATATATATATATATATATATATATATATATATATATATATATATATATATATATATATATATATATATATATATATATATATATATATTTAGCACAGAATGGTCTCCACAACAACAGCCCCTTTAGGAAAAATCTTACTTTCTTCCTGTCAGGCCAGGGGCTAATGGGAATCATATCCTGTAATCTCTTGTCCCCCAGGGAATCATATCCTGTAATCTCCTCCTGACTGTCACCCAGAGAATCATATCCTGTAATCTCCTCCTGACTGTCACCCAGGGAATCATATCATGTAATCTCCTGTCACCCAGGGAATCATATCCTGTAATCTCCTGTCACCCAGGGATACATATCCTGTAATCTCCTCCTGACTGTCACCCAGGGAATCATATCCTGTAATCTCCTGTCACCCAGGGAATCATATCCTATAATCTCCTGTCAACCAGGGAATCATACCCTATAATCTCCTCCTGACTGGCACCCAGGGAATCATATCCTGTAATATCCTGTCACCCAGGGAATCGTATCCTATAATCTCCTCCTGACTGTCACCCAGGGAATCATATCCTGTAATCTCCTCCTGACTGTCACCCAGGGAATCATATCCTATAATCTCCTGTCAACCAGGGAATCATATCCTATAATCTCCTCCTGACTGTCACCCAGGGAATCATATCCTGTAATCTCCTGTCACCCAGGGATTCATATGATGTAATCTCCTGTCACCCAGGGAATCATATCCTGTAATCTCCTCCTGACTGTCACCCAGGGAATCATATCCTGTAATCTCCTCCTGACTGTCACCCAGGGAATCATATCCTATAATCTCCTCCTGACTGTCACCCAGGGAATCATATCCTGTAATCTCCTCCTGACTGTCACCCAGGGAATCATATCCTGTAATCTCCTCCTGACTGTCACCAAGGGAATCATATCCTATAATCTCCTGTCTGCTACTAAACTCCTTATAGAACCTGTCTCTGTGTCTGCTACTAAACTCCTTTTAGAACCTGTCTCTGTGTCTGCTACTAAACTCCTTATAGAACCTGTCTCTGTCTCTGCTACTAAACTCCTTTAGAACCTGTCTATGTGTCTGCTACTAAACTCCTTATAGAACCTGTCTCTGTGTCTGCTACTAAACTCCTTATAGAACCTGTCTCTGTGTCTGCTACTAAACTCCTTATAGAACCTGTCTCTGTGTCTGCTACTAAACTCCTTATAGAACCTGTCTCTGTGTCTGCTACTAAACTCCTTTAGAACCTGTCTCTGTCTCTGCTACTAAACTCCTTTAGAACCTCTCTATGTGTCTGCTACTAACTCCTTTTAGAACCTGTCTCTGTGTCTGCTACTAAACTCCTTTTAGAACCTGTATCTGTGTCTGCTACTAAACTCCTTTAGAACCTGTCTCTGTCTCTGCTACTAAACTCCTTTTAGAACCTGTCTCTGTGTCTGCTACTAACTCCTTTTAGAACCTGTCTCTGTGTCTGATACTAACTCCTTTTAGAACCTGTCTCTGTGTCTGCTACTAAACTCCTTTAGAACCTGTCTCTGTCTCTGCTACTAAACTCCTTTTAGAACCTGTCTCTGTGTCTGCTACTAACTCCTTTTAGAACCTGTCTCTGTGTCTGCTACTAAACTCCTTATAGAACCTGTCTCTGTGTCTGCTACTAACTCCTTTTAGAACCTGTCTCTGTGTCTGCTACTAACTCCTTTTAGAACCTGTCTCTGTGTCTGCTACTAACTCCTTTAGAACCTGTATCTGTGTCTGCTACTAAACTCCTTTAGAACCTGTCTCTGTCTCTGCTACTAAACTCCTTTTAGAACCTGTCTCTGTGTCTGCTACTAACTCCTTTTAGATCCTGTCTCTGTGTCTGCTACTAACTCCTTTTAGAACCTGTCTCTGCTACTAAACTCCTTTAGAACCTGTCTCTGTGTCTGCTACTAAACTCCTTATAGAACCTGTCTCTGTGTCTGCTACTAAACTCCTTTAGAACCTGTCTCTGTGTCTGCTACTAAACTCCTTATAGAACCTGTCTCTGTGTCTGCTACTAAACTCCTTTTAGAACCTGTCTCTGTGTCTGCTACTAAACTCCTTTAGAACCTGTCTATGTGTCTGCTACTAACTCCTTTTAGAACCTGTCTCTGTCTCTGCTACTAAACTCCTTTAGAACCTGTCTCTGTGTCTGCTACTAACTCCTTTAGAACCTGTCTCTGTGTCTGCTACTAAACTCCTTTTAGAACCTGTCTCTGTGTCTGCTACTAAACTCCTTTAGAACCTGTCTATGTGTCTGCTACTAACTCCTTTAGAACCTGTCTCTGTGTCTGCTACTAACTCCTTTAGAACCTGTCTATGTGTCTGCTACTAACTCCTTTAGAACCTGTCTCTGTGTCTGCTACTAACTCCTTTAGAACCTGTCTCTGTGTCTGCTACTAACTCCTTTAGAACCTGTCTATGTGTCTGCTACTAACTCCTTTAGAACCTGTCTCTGTGTCTGCTACTAACTCCTTTAGAACCTGTCTCTGTGTCTGCTACTAAACTCCTTTAGAACCTGTCTCTGTGTCTGCTACTAAACTCCTTTAGAACCTGTCTCTGTCTCTGCTACTAAACTTCTTTAGAACCTGTCTCTGTGTCTGCTACTAACTCCTTTTAGAACCTGTCTCTGTGTCTGCTACTAAACTCCTTTAGAACCTCTCTATGTGTCTGCTACTAAACTCCTTTTAGAACCTGTCTCTGTCTCTGCTACTAAACTCCTTTAGAACCCGGCTATGTGTCTGCTACTAACTCCTTTTAGAACCTGTCTCTGTCTCTGCTACTAAACTCCTTTAGAACCTCTCTATGTGTCTGCTACTAAACTCCTTTTAGAACCTGTCTCTGTCTCTGCTACTAAACTCCTTTAGAACCCGGCTA
>NW_025746020.1:45000-72500 GCF_021184085.1 Oncorhynchus gorbuscha | reverse complement strand
TCACATACTTCCTGTTTCTGAACCAGCCTGGTGTTGATTTACACTGGGCTCTCTCACATACTTCCTGGAGGAGAGGGTGAGGGGATGGAGGAGAGGGTGAGAGAGAAGGAGGAGAGGGTGAGAGAGAAGGAGGAGAGGGTGAGGGGATGGAGGAGAGGGTGAGGGGGATGGAGGAGAGGGTGAGGGGATGGAGGAGAGGGTGAGGGGGATGACGTGTGACAGGGAACAACCTACTAGAGAGCTGGCCACCGCCACACAAAAGCCAGCAGAACAGCCCACCTCAGCTCCCGACAAAAGTCTCGACACCACAGCAGAACAGTCCACCCCAGACCCTGACCCCATCCAGTCCACCCTGACCCCATCCAGTCCACCCTGGCCTCATCCAGTCCACCCTGACCCCATCCAGTCCACCCTGACCCCATCCAGTCCACCCTGACGCCATCCAGTCCACCCTGACCCCATCCAGTCCATCCCAGACCCTTTTTATTTTTTTCACCTTTATTTAACCAGGTAGGCTAGTTGAGAACAGGTTCTCATTTGCAACTGCGACCTGGCCAAGATAAAGCATAGCAGTGTGAACAGACAACACAGAGTTACACATGGAGTAAACAATTAACAAGTCAATAACACAGTAGAAAAAAAAGAAAAAAAAGGGGAGTCTATATACATTGTGTGCAAAAGGCATGAGGAGGTAGGTGAATAATTACAATATTGCAGATTAACACTGGAGTGATAAATGATCATGTACAGGTAGAGATATTGGTGTGCAAAAGAGCATAAAAGTAAATAAATAAAAACTGTGGGGATGCGGTAGGTGAAAATGGGTGTGCTATTTACCAATAGATTATGTACAGCTGCAGCGATCGGTTAGCTGCTCAGCTAGCTGATGTTTGAAGTTGGTGAGGGAGATAAAAGTCTCCAACTTCAGCGATTTTTGCAATTCGTTCCAGTCACAGGCAGCAGAGTACTGGAACGAAAGGCGGCCGAATGAGGTGTTGGCTTTAGGGATGATCAATGAGATACACCTGCTGGAGCGCGTGCTACGGATGGGTGTTGCCATCGTGACCAGTGAGCTGAGATAAGGTGGAGCTTTGCCTAGTGTCATGTTTTGTCATTAATTATCATGTCTTGTCCCTGTGCTTCCCCTTCTATTCGTTTCCCTCTGCTGGTCTTATTAGGTTCTTTCCCTCTTTCTATCCCTCTCTCTCCCCCTCCCTCTCTCACTCTCTCGCTCTCTCTTCTCTCTATCGTTCCGTTCCTGCTCCCAGCTGTTCCTATTCCCCTAATCATCATTTAGTCTTCCCACACCTGTTCCCGATCCTTTTCCCTGATTAGAGTCCCTATTTCTCTCCTTGTTTTTCCGTACCTGCCCTGTCGGATCCTCATCTATAATTCACTGTGCTGTGTCTATGTTTTGCCCTGTCGTGTCGTGTTTCCCTCAGATGCTGCGTGGTGAGCAGGTGTCTGAGTCTGCTAGGTTCAAGTGCCTTCCCGAGGCAACCTGCAGTTCTCGATCAAGTCTCCAGTCTGTTCTCGTCTTTACGAGTAGTATTATGCTTTTTGTTTTGTAAAGTTTATTACTGGATTAAATACTCTGTTTTCGCCAAGTCGCTTTTGGGTCCTCATTCACCTGCATGACACCTAGCATGGCCTTGTAGATGACCTGGAGCCAGTGGGTCTGGCGACGAATATGTAGCGAGGGCCAGCCGACTAGAGCATACAAGTCGCAGTGGTGGGTAGTATAAGGTGCTTTAGTGACAAAACGGATGGCACTGTGATAAACTGCATCCAGTTTGCTGAGTAGAGTGTTGGAAGCCATTTTGTAGATGACGTCGCCGAAGTCGAGGATCGGTAGGATAGTCAGTTTTACTAGGGTAAGCTTGGCAGCGTGAGTGAAGGAGGCTTTGATGCGGAATAGAAAGCCGATTCTTGATTTGATTTTCGATTGGAGATGTTTGATATGGGTCTGGAAGGAGAGTTTGCAGTCTAGCCAGACACCTAGGTACTTATAGGTGTCCACATATTCAAGGTCGGAGCCATCCAGGGTGGTGATGCTAGTCGGGCATGCGGGTGCAGGCAGCGATCGGTTGAAAAGCATGCATTTGGTTTTACTAGCGTTTAAGAGCAGTTGGAGGCCACGGAAGGAGTGTTGTATGGCATTGAAGCTCGATTGGAGGTTAGATAGCACAGTGTCCAATGACGGGCCGAAAGTGTATACAATGGTGTCGTCTGCGTAGAGGTGGATCAGGGAATCGCACGCAGCAAGAGCAGCATCATTGATATATACACAGAAAAGAGTCGGCCCGAGAATTGAACCCTGTGGCACCCCCATAGAGACTGCCAGAGGACCGGACAACATGCCCTCCGATTTGACACACTGAACTCTGTCTGCAAAGTAATTGGTGAACCAGGCAAGGCAGTCATCCGAAAAACCGAGGCTACTGAGTCTGCCGATAAGAATATGGTGATTGACAGAGTCGAAAGCCTTGGCAAGGTCGATGAAGACGGCTGCACAGTACTGTCTTTTATCGATGGCGGTTATGATGTCGTTTAGTACCTTGAGTGTGGCTGAGGTGCACCCGTGACCGGCTCGAAACCGGATTGCATAGCGGAGAAGGTACGGTGGGATTCGAGATGGTCAGTCACCTGTTTGTTGACTTGGCTTTCGAAGACCTTAGATAGGCAGGGCAGGATGGATATAGGTCTGTAACAGTTTGGGTCCAGGGTGTCACCCCTTTGAAGAGGGGATGACTGCGGCAGCTTTCCAGTCCTTGGGGATCTCAGACGATATGAAAGAGAGGTTGAACAGGCTGGTAATAGGGGTTGCGACAATGGCGGCGGATAGTTTCAGAAATAGAGGGTCCAGATTGTCAAGCCCAGCTGATTTATACGGGTCCAGGTTTTGCAGCTCTTTCAGAACATCTGCTATCTGGATTTGGGTAAAGGAGAACCTGGAGAGGCTTGGGCGAGGAGCTGCGGGGGCCGGGGCTGTTGGCCGAGGTAGGAGTAGCCAGGCGGAAGGCATGGCCAGCCGTTGAGAAATGCTTGTTGAAGTTTTCGATAATCATGGATTTGTCGGTGGTGATCGTGTTCCCTAGCCTCAGTGCAGTGGGCAGCTGGGAGGAGGTGCTCTTGTTCTCCATGGACTTCACAGTGTCCCAGAACTTTTTGGAGTTGGAGCTACAGGATGCAAACTTCTGCCTGAAGAAGCTGGCCTTAGCTTTCCTGACTGACTGCGTGTATCCAGTCCACCCTGACCCCATCTAGTCCACCCAGACCCCATCCAGTCCATCCCAGACCCTGACCCCATCCAGTCCACCCTGACCCCATCCAGTCCATCCCAGACCCTGGCCCCATCCAGTCCACCCTGGCCCCATCCAGTCCATCCCAGACCCTGACCCCATCCAGTCCACCCTGACCCCATCCAGTCCACCCTGGCCCATCCAGTCCATCTCAGACCCTGGCCCCATCCAGTCCACCCTGGCCCCATCCAGTCCACCCTGACCCCATCCAGTCCACCCTGACCCCATCCAGTCCACCGTGACCCCATCCAGTCCACCCTGGCCCCATCCAGTCCACCCTGGCCCCATCCAGTCCATCCCAGACCCTGACCCCATCCAGTCAATCCTGACCCCATCCAGTCCACTCCAGACCCCATCCAGTCCACCCTGACCCCGTCCAGTCCACCCTGACCACATCCAGTCCACCCTGGCCCCATCCAGTCCATCCCAGACCCTGGCCCCATCCAGTCCACCCTGGCCCCATCCAGTCCATCTCAGACCCTGGCCCCATCCAGTCTACCCTGGCCCCATCCAGTCCACCCTGGCCCCATCCAGTCCACCCTGGCCCCATCCAGTCCACCCTGACCCCATCCAGTCCACCCTGACCCCATCCAGTCCACCCTGACCCCATCCAGTCCACCCCAGACCCTATCCAGTCCACCCTGACCCCATCCAGTCCACCCTGACCCCATCCAGTCCACCCTGGCCCCATCCAGTCCACCCAGACCCCATCCAGTCCACCCCAGACCCTGACCCCATCCAGTCCACCCCCATCCAGTCCACCACCCCATCCAGTCCACCCTGACCCCATCCAGTCCACCCTGACCCCATCCAGTCCACCCCAGACACCATCCAGTCCACCCCAGACCCTGACCCCATCCAGTCCACCCCAGACCCCATCCAGTCCACCCTGACCCCATAAAGTCCACGCTGACCCCATCCAGTCCACCCTGACCCCATCCAGTCCACCCTGACCCCATCCAGTCCACCCTGACCCCATCCAGTCCATCCTGACCCCATCCAGTCCACCCTGACCCCATCTAGTCCACCCCAGACCCTGACCCCATCCAGTCCACCCTGACCCCATCCAGTCCACCCAGACCCCATCCAGTCCACCCCAGACCCCATCCAGTCCACCCCAGACCCCATCCAGTCCACCCCAGACCCCATCAAGTCCACGCTGACCCCATCCAGTCCACCCAGACCCCATCCAGTCCACCCCAGACCCTGACCCCATCCAGTCCACCCTGACCCCATCCAGTCCACCCCAGACCCCATCCAGTCCATCCCTGACCCCATCCAGTCCACCCTGACCCCATCCAGTCCACCCCAGACCCCATCCAGTCCACCCCAGACCCCATCCAGTCCATCCCTGACCCCATCCAGTCCACAATGACCCCATCCAGTCCACGCCAGACCCCATCCAGTCCACCCCAGACCCCATCCAGTCCACCCCAGACCCCATCCAGTCCATCCCTGACCCCATCCAGTCCACCCTGACCCCATCCAGTCCACCCCAGACCCTATCCAGTCCACCCTGACCCCATCCAGTCCACCCTGGCCCCATCCAGTCCACCCTGACCCCATCCAGTCCACCCCAGACCCTGACCCCATCCAGTCCACCCTGACCCCATCCAGTCCACCCTGACCCCATCCAGTCCACCCTGACCCCATCCAGTCCACCCCAGACACCATCCAGTCCACCCCAGACCCTGACCCCATCCAGTCCACCCCAGACCCCATCCAGTCCACCCTGACCCCATAAAGTCCACGCTGACCCCATCCAGTCCACCCTGACCCCATCCAGTCCACCCTGACCCCATCCAGTCCACCCTGACCCCATCCAGTCCATCCTGACCCCATCCAGTCCACCCTGACCCCATCTAGTCCACCCCAGACCCTGACCCCATCCAGTCCACCCTGACCCCATCCAGTCCACCCAGACCCCATCCAGTCCACCCCAGACCCCATCCAGTCCACCCCAGACCCCATCCAGTCCACCCCAGACCCCATCAAGTCCACGCTGACCCATCCAGGCCACCCCCATCCAGTCCACCCCAGACCCCATCCAGTCCACCCCAGACCCCATCCAGTCCCCAGACCCCATCCAGTCCATCCCTGACCCCATCCAGTCCAACCTGACCCCATCCAGTCCACCCCAGACCCCATCCAGTCCATCCCAGACCCCATCCAGTCCAACCCTGACCCCATCCAGTCCACCCTGACCCCATCCAGTCCACCCCAGACCCCATCCAGTCCACCCCAGACCCCATCCAGTCCACCCCAGACCCCATCCAGTCCAACCCTGACCCCATCCAGTCCACCCTGACCCCATCCAGTCCACCCCAGACCCCATCCAGTCCACCCCAGACCCCATCCAGTCCATCCCTGACCCCATCCAGTCCACCCTGACCCCATCCAGTCCACCCCAGACCCCATCCAGTCCACCCCAGACCCCATCCAGTCCATTCCTGACCCCATCCAGTCCACCCTGACCCCATCCAGTCCACCCTAGGCTCTGACCCCATCCAGTCCACCCTGACCCCATCCAGTCCACCCTGATCCCATCCAGTCCACCCTAGGCTCTGACCCCATCCAGTCCACCCTGACCCCATCCAGTCCACCCTGACCCCATCCAGTCCATCCCAGACCCTGACCCCATCCAGTCCACCCCACTGAGCACCCCCTGTCAGCCACCCTGATAGCCCATCTGACAACCCCCACCCCCCTCGGAGCACCCCCTGTCAGCCACCCTGATAGCCCATCTGACAACCCCCCACCCCCTCGAGCACCCTCCTGTCAGCCACCCTGACCCCATCCAGTCCACCCCCTCTGAGCACCCCTGTCAGCCACCCTGATAGCCCATCTGACAACCCCCCTGAGCACCCCTCTGTCAGCCACCCTGATAGCCCATCTGACAACCCCCCCCTCTGAGCACCCCCTGTCAGCCACCCTGATAGCCCATCTGACAACCCCCCTCTGAGCACCCCCTGTCAGCCACCCTGATAGCCCATCTGACAACCCCCCCCTCTGAGCACCCCTTGTCAGCCACCCTGATAGCCCATCTGACAACCCCCCTCTGAGCACCCCCTGTCAGCCACCCTGATAGCCCATCTGACAACCCCCCACACCCACTGAGCACCCCCTGTCAGCCACCCTGATAGCCCATCTGACAACCCCCCACACCCACTGAGCACCCCCTGTCAGCCACCCTGATAGCCCCCTGAGCACCCCCTGTCAGCCACCCTGATAGCCCATCTGACAACCCCCCACCCCCACTGAGCACCCCCTGTCAGCCACCCTGATAGCCCATCTGACAACCCCCACACCCACTGAGCACCCCCTGTCAGCCACCCTGATAGCCCATCTGACAACCCCCACCCCTCTGAGCACCCCCTGTCAGCCACCCTGACCCCATCCAGTCCACCCCCCACTGAGGACCCCCTGTCAGCCACCCTGATAGCCCATATGACAACCCCCCACACCCACTGAGCACCCCCCTGTCAGCCACCCTGATAGCCCATCCAACCCCCACCCCTTCTGAGCACCCCCTGTCAGCCACCCTGATAGCCCATCTGACAACCCCCACCCCCACTGAGCACCCCCTGTCAGCCACCCTGATAGCCCATCTGACAACCCCCCACACCCACTGAGCACCCCCTGTCAGCCACCCTGATAGCCCCCTCTGAGCACCCCCTGTCAGCCACCCTGATAGCCCCCCTCTGAGCACCCCCTGTCAGCCACCCTGATAGCCCCCCCTGAGCACCCCCTGTCAGCCACCCTGATAGCCCATCTGACAACCCCCACACCCACTGAGCACCCCCTGTCAGCCACCCTGATAGCCCCCCCCTCTGAGCACCCCCTGTCAGCCACCCTGATAGCCCCCCTCTGAGCACCCCCATGTCAGCCACCCTGATAGCCCATCTGACAACCCCCCACACCCACTGAGCACCCCCTGTCAGCCACCCTGATAGCCCCCAGCCCCCCATGTCAGACCCCCCCTGTCAGCCACCCTGACTGAGGACACAAGACGCAGATTGTTCTCCTCATGGACTCAAATGGGAAATATATACAAGAACAGCTGTCCCTCAATCATTCAATCACATCTTCCGCTGCCACCTGCCTCCTCCATTTTAGTGGTAATGCTGTATTCAATTGGTTGTACTCTTGGATTGAGCAGACCTTCCTGTACAATTCTGATAACTCCATGAAGGACATAACTCTACCATTCCAATTTACAATATCATTTAACGTCTTATGGATGGGGGGCAGTATTGAGTAGCTTGGAAGAATAAGGTGCCCAGAGTAAACTGCCTGCTACTCAGGCCCAGTTGCTAATATATGCATATGACTGAAGTTTCTAAAACTGTTTGAAGGATGTCTGTGAGTATAACATAACTCATATGGCAGGCAAAAACCTGAAAAAAAATCCAACCAGGAAGTGGGACATCTGAGGTTTGTTGGTTTTCAAGTCTTTGCCTATCCAATATTCAGTGGAAATTTGTTCCGATTGCACTTCCTAAGGCTTCCACTAGATGTCAACGGTTTTTAGAACCTTGTTTCAGGCTTCTACTGTGAAGGGGGCGCGGTTGTGAGCACGAGCTCCGTTCCTTTTCATTTCTAAAGGCAAAGGAATTGCCCGGGTGAAACATTATTGAAGATTTATGATAAAAACATCCTAAAGATTGATTATATACATCGTTTGACATGTTTCCACGAACTGTAATTTAACTTTTTTAAACTTTTTGTCTGGACTTAGTGCCCGTGCCTTGTGCATTTTGGATCACTGCACTAAATGCACAAACAAAAAGGAGGTATTTGGACATAAATGATGGACTTTATTGAACAAAACAAACATTTATTGTGGAACTGGGATTCCTGGGAGTGCATTCTGATGAAGATCATCAAAGGTAAGTGAATATTTATAATGCTATTTCTGACTTCTGTTGACTCCACAACATGGAGGGTATCTGTATGGTTTATTTTGGTGTCTGAGCGCTGTACTCAGATTATTGCATGGTTATTCCCGTAAAGCTTTTTTTGAAATCTGACACAGCAGTTGCATTAAGGAGAAGTGTATCTAAAGTTCCATGTATAATAGTTGAATTTTCATCAACATTTATAATGAGTATTTCTGTGAAGTCATATGGCTCGCTGCACAATCACTGCATGTTTTAGAACTACTGAACGTACCGCGCCAATGTAAAAGGAGATTTTTTAATTTTTTAAATATAAATATGCACTTTATCGAACAAAACATAGATGTTTTGTGGAACATGAAGTCCTATGAGTGTCATATGATGAAGATCATCAAAATTGGTGATTACTGTGACTAGGTGCTGACTTAACATAATCGCATGGTATGCTTTCGCCGTAAAGCCTTTTTGAAATCGGACACTGTGGTGGGATTAACAACAAGTTTATCTTTAAAATTATTTATAATACTTGTATGTTTGAGGAATTTTAATGATGAGATTTCTGTTGTTTGAATTTGGCGCCCTGCACTTTCACTGGCTGTTGTCAAATCAATCCCTTTAACGGGATATATTAACCAGTTATGCATTAGGGGGCGCTATATTAAACATATTGGATGAAAAAAGTTCCCGTTTTAAACAAGATATTTTGTCACGAAAAGATGCTCGACTATGCATATAATTGACAGCTTTGGAAAGAAAACACTCTGACGTTTCCAAAACTGCAAAGACATTGTCTGTGAGTGCCACAGAACTGATGTTACAGGCAAAACCCAGGTAAAAATCAAACCAGGATGTGCCGCATTTTTTGAAACCGCCTCATGCCAATGACTCCTTATATGGCTGTGAATGAGCTACGAATGAGCTTACATTTTCCACGTATTCCCCAAGGTGTCTACAGCATTGTGATGTCTTTTTAGGCATTTACATTGAAGAATGGCTGTAAGGGACCATATATAGCATGTGGTCACATGGTGTCTCCTGCAGAAAATCTCACGTAAAATACTGAGGTAGCCATTTTTCCAATCGCTTCTTATGAGAAACCAATTGCCTCGATGGATATATTATCAAATGTATATGTTAAAAACACCTTGAGGATGGATCCTAAACAACGTTTTCCGTGTTTCTGTCGATGTTATGGAGCAAATTTGGAAAACAGTTTGGCGTTATAGTTGCATCATTTTCCAGTCGATTTCTCAGCCAAGCATGATGAAGAAACGGGAGCTATTTCGCCTACAAATATAATATTTTTGGAAAAAAGGAACATTTGCTATCTAACTGGGAGTCTCCTGAGTGAAAGCATCTGAAGTTCTTCAAAAGTAAATTATTTAATTTGGTTGCTTTTCTTATTTTCGTGAAAATGTTGCCTGCTGCCAGCAGAGCCTAGCATAGCATTATGCCATGATAAACTTACACAAATGCTTGTCTAGCGTTGGCTGTAACACATATTTTGAAAATCTGAGATGACAGTGTTGTTAACAAAAGGCTAAGCTTGTGTTTGAATATATTTATTTAATTTAATTTGCGATTTTTGCGTATTTATGTCCGCTGCGTTATGCTAATGCATTTGAGGCTATGATTACGCTCCCGGATACGGGTTTGCTCGTCGCAAGATTTTTTTATCAAGAATGACTAATTATGTGTCAATTAATTAATTTAATTAATTAAACTAATTACATTTCAATCAGGACTGAATAATCAGAATACTCTTATGTTACTGTATAGATGCATTTTTCTTTTAATCCTAGTACTGAATATAATGTGTGTAAATAAAATCAAGAATTAGAACAATGACTGTCTGTTCCTTGGTAGAAATGAATGAACTTATCGTCAGACTAGAATGCTTATCTACACAGGAAAACCTTGTGTGGATAGGGGGGTGTTCCCTCTGCTGTTTCCTGAAGTCCACAATCATCTCCTTAGTTTTGTTGACGTTGAGTGTGAGGTTATTTTCCTGACACCACACTCCGAGGGCCCTCACCTCCTCCCTGTAGGCTGTCTCGTCGTTGTTGGTAATCAAGCCTACCACTGTTGTGTTGTCCGCAAACTTGATGATTGAGTTGGAGGCGTGCGTGGCCACGCAGTCGTGGGTGAACAGGAAGTACAGGAGAGGGCTCAGAACGCACCCTTGTGGAGGATTAGCCTTGTTAAAATCCCCAGCTACAATGAATGCAGCCTCAGGATGTATAGATTCCAGTTTGCAAAGAGTCAAATAAAGTTCGTTCAGAGCCATCGATGTGTGTGCTTGGGGGGGAATATATACGGCTGCGATTATAATCAAAGAGAATTCCCTTGGTAGATAATGCGGTCGACATTTGATTGTGAGGAATTCTAAATCAGGTGAACAGAAGGACTTGAGTTCCTGTATGCTTTTGTGACCACACCACGTCTCGTTAGCCATAAGGCATACGCCCCCGCCCCTCTTCTTACCAGAAAGATGTTTGTTTCTGTCGGCGCGATGCGTGGAGAAACCAGCTGGCTGCACCGACTCCGATAGCGTCTCTCCAGTGAGCCATGTTTCCGTGAAGCAAAGAACGTTACAGTCTCTGATGTCCCTCTGGAATGCTACCCTTGCTCGGAATTCATCAACCTTGTTGTCAAGAGACTGGACATTTGCGAGAAGAATGCTAGGGAGTGGTGCGCGATGTGCCGTCTCCGGAGTCTGACCAGAAGACCGCTACGTTTCCCTCTTTTACGAAGTCATTTTTTTGTGTCGCCGGCTGGGATCCATTCCGTTGTCCTGGGTGAAAGGCAGAACACAGGATCCGCTTTGCGAAAGTCATATTCTTGGTCGTACTGATGGTGAGTTGACGCTGATCTTATATTCAGTAGTTCTTCTCGACTGTATGTAATGAAACCTAAGATGACCTGGGGTACCAATGTAAGAAATAACACGTAAAAAAAAACAAAAAAACTGCATAGTTGTCACGCCTTGGTCATTGTATATTTTGTGTTTTTGGTATATGTTTGGGTAAGCCAGGGTGTGACATGGGTTTATATGTTGTGTTTCGTATTGGGGTTTGTAGTAATTGGGATTGTGTATGATTAGGGGTGTGTCTAGTTAGGCTTGGCTGCCTGGGGCGATTCTCAATCAGAGTCAGGTGCTTGTCGTTGTCTCTGATTGAGAACCGTATTTAGGCAGCCTGACTTTCGCGTTGTATTTTGTGGGTGTTTGTTCCTGTCTCTGTGTTGTAGTCACCAGATAGGCTGTAATTAGTTTCACGTTCCGTTTGTTGTTTTCTTATATCAGTTATTTCATGTACCGCAATATATTTCATTAAGTATTAGCCCTAGAAGGTTAATGAAGACAGCTTCTCCATCTAGGAGGGTAAATCAATCATTTCCAGTGACATGTATTAG
The DNA here is from genome assembly GCF_021184085.1 of Oncorhynchus gorbuscha. Classification (NCBI taxonomy): domain Eukaryota; kingdom Metazoa; phylum Chordata; class Actinopteri; order Salmoniformes; family Salmonidae; genus Oncorhynchus; species Oncorhynchus gorbuscha. Next base: position 60,886 of record NW_025746020.1, on the reverse strand, counting down.
CCCTAGAAGGTTAATGAAGACAGCTTCTCCATCTAGGAGGGTAAATCAATCATTTCAGTGACATGTATTAGCCCTAGAAGGTTAATGAAGACAGCTTCTCCATCTAGGAGGGTAAATCAATCATTTCCAGTGACATGTATTAGCCCTAGAAGGTTAATGAAGACAGCTTCTCCATCTAGGAGGGTAAATCAATCATTTCCAGTGACATGTATTAGCCCTAGAAGGTTAATGAAGACAGCTTCTCCATCTAGGAGGGTAAATCAATCATTTCCAGTGACATGTATTAGCCCTAGAAGGTTAATGAAGACAGCTTCTCCATCTAGGAGGGTAAATCAATCATTTCCAGTGACATGTATTAGTCCTAGAAGGTTAATGAAGACAGCTTCTCCATCTAGGAGGGTAAATCAATCATTTCCAGTGACATGTATTAGCCCTAGAAGGTTAATGAAGACAGCTTCTCCATCTAGGAGGGTAAATCAATCATTTCCAGTGACATGTATTAGCCCTAGAAGGTTAATGAAGACAGCTTCTCCATCTAGGAGGGTAAATCAATCATTTCCAGTGACATGTATTAGCCCTAGAAGGTTAATGAAGACAGCTTTTCCATCTAGGAGGGTAAATCAATCATTTCCAGTGACATGTATTAGCCCTAGAAGGTTAATGAAGACAGCTTCTCCATCTAGGAGGGTAAATCAATCATTTCCAGTGACATGTATTAGTCCTAGAAGGTTAATGAAGACAGCTTCTCCATCTAGGAGGGTAAATCAATCATTTCCAGTGACATGTATTAGTCCTAGAAGGTTAATGAAGACAGCTTCTCCATCTAGGAGGGTAAATCAATCATTTCCAGTGACATGTATTAGTCCTAGAAGGTTAATGAAGACAGCTTCTCCATCTAGGAGGGTAAATCAATCATTTCCAGTGACATGTATTAGCCCTAGAAGGTTAATGAAGACAGCTTCTCCATCTAGGAGGGTAAATCAATCATTTCCAGTGACATGTATTAGCCCTAGAAGGTTAATGAAGACAGCTTCTCCATCTAGGAGGGTAAATCAATCATTTCCAGTGACATGTATTAGTCCTAGAAGGTTAATGAAGACAGCTTCTCCATCTAGGAGGGTAAATCAATCATTTCCAGTGACATGTATTAGTCCTAGAAGGTTAATGAAGACAGCTTCTCCATCTAGGAGGGTAAATCAATCATTTCCAGTGACATGTATTAGTCCTAGAAGGTTAATGAAGACAGCTTCTCCATCTAGGAGGGTAAATCAATCATTTCCAGTGACATGTATTAGCCCTAGAAGGTTAATGAAGACAGCTTCTCCATCTAGGAGGGTAAATCAATCATTTCCAGTGACATGTATTAGTCCGTCGCCACCTAAATGCCAGAACCGGAAAAGAACCTGACACCCTCAGCAAACAGGGGGACAAACACCTACCTGGAGGTCACAGCATTCCCTCCTTCATTATGACCTAAATGTTAGAACCTGACACCCTCAGCAAACAGGGGGACAACCACCTACCTGGAGGTCACAGCATTCCCTCCTTCATTATGACCTAAATGCCAGAACCTGACACCCTCAGCAAACAGGGGGACAACCACCTACCTGGAGGTCACAGCATTCCCTCCTTCATTATGACCTAAATGCCAGAACCTGACACCCTCAGCAAACAGGGGGACAACCACCTACCTGGAGGTCACAGCATTCCCTCCTTCATTATGACCTAAATGCCAGAACCTGACACCCTCAGCAAACAGGGGGACAACCACCTACCTGGAGGTCACAGCATTCCCTCCTTCATTATGACCTAAATGTTAGAACCTGACACCCTCAGCACAAACACCTACCTGGAGGTCACAGCATTCCCTCCCCCATATGCCCCCCTAGGCATAACTCCCTCCTTCATTATGGTGAATCACTTTTACATGTTTTATTTAACTAAAAAAGTCAGTTAAGAACAAATTCTTATTTACAATGACTACACCAAAAGGCCTCCTGTGGGGATGGGGGCTGGGATTTTAAAAATATTTTAAATAAAAAATCAATTAAAAAATATAGGACAAAACACATCACGACAAGAGAGATAACACAACACTACATAAAGAGAGGCCTATGTGTCACCTCTCTTGTGATTGTCTCCACCCCCTCCAGGTGTCTCCCATCTCCCCATTATCCCCTGGGTATTTATACCTGTGTTCTCTGTTTGTCTGTTTTCAGTTAATCTCGTTTGTTTGTTCAAGTCAACCAGCGTTTTGTGTCTCAGCTCCTGCTTTTTCCAGTCTCTCTCTTCCCCCTCCTGGTTTTGACCCTTGCCTGTCCTGGCTCTGAGCCCGCCTGCCTGACCTCTGCCTGCACCTGAGTCTGCCTGCCGTCCGGTACCGTTGCCTCTGGTTTACTGACCCCTGCCTGCCTTGACCTGTCTATTGCCTACCCCTTTTGGAACATTCAATTATTGTTTATTCAACGTGGCACCTGGGTCTTACCTTCATACCTGATACTAACAACAACACAGCATGGTAGCAATACATCATGACAACAACAGCATGGTAGCAATACATCATGACAACAACAACATGGTAGCAATACATCATGACAACAACAACATGGTAGTAATACATCATGACAACAACAACATGGTAGTAATACATCATGACAACAACAACATGGTAGTAATACATCATGACAACAACAGCATGGTAGCAATACATCATGACAACAACAACATGGTAGTAATACATCATGACAACAACAACATGGTAGCAATACATCATGACAACAACAACATGGTAGCAATACATCATGACAACAACAACATGGTAGCAATACATCATGACAACAACAACATGGTAGCAATACATCATGACAACAACATGGTAACAATACATCATGACAACAACAACATGGTAGTAATACATCATGACAACAACACAGCATGGTAGCAAAACATCATGACAACAACAACATGGTAGTAATACATCACGACAACAACAACATGGTAGTAATACATCATGACAACAACAACAACATGGTAGCAATACATCATGACAACAACAACATGGTAGTAATACATCATGACAACAACAACAACATGGTAGCAATACATCATGACAACAACAACATGGTAGTAATACATCATGACAACAACAACATGGTAGTAATACATCATGACAACAACAACATGGTAGTAATACATCATGACAACAACAACATGGTAGTAATACATCATGACAACAACAGCATGGTAGCAATACATCATGACAACAACAACATGGTAGCAATACATCATGACAACAACAACATGGTAGTAATACATCATGACAACAACAACATGGTAGCAATACATCATGACAACAACAACATGGTAGCAATACATCATGACAACACAACATGGTAGCAATACATCATGACAACAACAACATGGTAGTAATACATCATGACAACAACAACATGGTAGTAATACATCATGACAACAACAACATGGTAGCAATACATCATGACAACACAACATGGTAGCAATACATCATGACAACAACAACATGGTAGTAATACATCATGACAACAACAACATGGTAGTAATACATCATGACAACAACAACATGGTAGTAATACATCATGACAACAACAACATGGTAGTAATACATCATGACAACAACAACATGGTAGCAATACATCATGACAACAACAACATGGTAGCAATACATCATGACAACAACAACATGGTAGCAATACATCATGACAACAACAACATGGTAGCAATACATCATGACAACAACAACATGGTAGCAATACATCATGACAACAACAACAACATGGTAGTAATACATCATGACAACAACAACATGGTAGCAATACATCATGACAACAACATGGTAGTAATACATCATGACAACAACAACATGGTAGCAATACATCATGACAACAACAACATGGTAGTAATACATCATGACAACAACAACATGGTAGCAATACATCATGACAACAACAACATGGTAGTAATACATCATGACAACAACAACATGGTAGTAATACATCATGACAACAACAACATGGTAGTAATACATCATGACAACAACAACATGGTAGCAATACATCATGACAACAACAACATGGTAGTAATACATCATGACAACAACAACAACATGGTAGCAATACATCATGACAACAACAACATGGTAGTAATACATCATGACAACAACAGCATGGTAGCAATACATCATGACAACAACAACATGGTAGTAATACATCATGACAACAACAACATGGTAGCAATACATCATGACAACAACAACATGGTAGCAATACATCATGACAACAACAACATGGTAGCAATACATCATGACAACAACAACATGGTAGCAATACATCATGACAACAACATGGTAACAATACATCATGACAACAACAACATGGTAGTAATACATCATGACAACAACACAGCATGGTAGCAAAACATCATGACAACAACAACATGGTAGTAATACATCACGACAACAACAACATGGTAGTAATACATCATGACAACAACAACAACATGGTAGCAATACATCATGACAACAACAACATGGTAGTAATACATCATGACAACAACAACAACATGGTAGCAATACATCATGACAACAACAACATGGTAGCAATACATCATGACAACAACAACATGGTAGTAATACATCATGACAACAACAACATGGTAGTAATACATCATGACAACAACAACATGGTAGTAATACATCATGACAACAACAACATGGTAGTAATACATCATGACAACAACAGCATGGTAGCAATACATCATGACAACAACAACATGGTAGCAATACATCATGACAACAACAACATGGTAGTAATACATCATGACAACAACAACATGGTAGCAATACATCATGACAACAACAACATGGTAGCAATACATCATGACAACACAACATGGTAGCAATACATCATGACAACAACAACATGGTAGTAATACATCATGACAACAACAACATGGTAGTAATACATCATGACAACAACAACATGGTAGTAATACATCATGACAACAACAACATGGTAGTAATACATCATGACAACAACAACATGGTAGCAATACATCATGACAACAACAACATGGTAGCAATACATCATGACAACAACAACATGGTAGCAATACATCATGACAACAACAACATGGTAGCAATACATCATGACAACAACAACATGGTAGCAATACATCATGACAACAACAACAACATGGTAGTAATACATCATGACAACAACAACATGGTAGCAATACATCATGACAACAACATGGTAGTAATACATCATGACAACAACAACATGGTAGCAATACATCATGACAACAACAACATGGTAGTAATACATCATGACAACAACAACATGGTAGCAATACATCATGACAACAACAACATGGTAGTAATACATCATGACAACAACAACATGGTAGTAATACATCATGACAACAACAACATGGTAGTAATACATCATGACAACAACAACATGGTAGCAATACATCATGACAACAACAACATGGTAGTAATACATCATGACAACAACAACAACATGGTAGCAATACATCATGACAACAACAACATGGTAGTAATACATCATGACAACAACAACATGGTAGTAATACATCATGACAACAACAACATGGTAGCAATACATCATGACAACAACAACATGGTAGTAATACATCATGACAACAACAACATGGTAGTAATACATCATGACAACAACAGCATGGTAGCAATACATCATGACAACAACAACATGGTAGCAATACATCATGACAACAACAACATGGTAGTAATACATCATGACAACAACAACATGGTAGCAATACATCATGACAACACAACATGGTAGCAATACATCATGACAACAACAACATGGTAGTAATACATCATGACAACAACAACATGGTAGTAATACATCATGACAACAACAACATGGTAGTAATACATCATGACAACAACAACATGGTAGTAATACATCATGACAACAACAACATGGTAGTAATACATCATGACAACAACAACATGGTAGCAATACATCATGACAACAACAACATGGTAGCAATACATCATGACAACAACAACATGGTAGCAATACATCATGACAACAACAACATGGTAGCAATACATCATGACAACAACAACATGGTAGCAATACATCATGACAACAACAACAACATGGTAGTAATACATCATGACAACAACAACATGGTAGCAATACATCATGACAACAACATGGTAGTAATACATCATGACAACAACAACATGGTAGTAATACATCATGACAACAACAACATGGTAGTAATACATCATGACAACAACAACATGGTAGTAATACATCATGACAACAACAACATGGTAGTAATACATCATGACAACAACAACATGGTAGCAATACATCATGACAACAACAACATGGTAGTAATACATCATGACAACAACAACAACATGGTAGCAATACATCATGACAACAACAACATGGTAGTAATACATCATGACAACAACAACATGGTAGCAATACATCATGACAACAACAACATGGTAGCAATACATCATGACAACACAACATGGTAGCAATACATCATGACAACAACAACATGGTAGTAATACATCATGACAACAACAACATGGTAGTAATACATCATGACAACAACAACATGGTAGTAATACATCATGACAACAACAACATGGTAGTAATACATCATGACAACAACAACATGGTAGCAATACATCATGACAACAACAACATGGTAGCAATACATCATGACAACAACAACATGGTAGCAATACATCATGACAACAACAACATGGTAGCAATACATCATGACAACAACAACAACATGGTAGTAATACATCATGACAACAACAACATGGTAGCAATACATCATGACAACAACATGGTAGTAATACATCATGACAACAACAACATGGTAGCAATACATCATGACAACAACAACATGGTAGTAATACATCATGACAACAACAACATGGTAGCAATACATCATGACAACAACAACATGGTAGTAATACATCATGACAACAACAACATGGTAGTAATACATCATGACAACAACAACATGGTAGTAATACATCATGACAACAACAACATGGTAGCAATACATCATGACAACAACAACATGGTAGTAATACATCATGACAACAACAACAACATGGTAGCAATACATCATGACAACAACAACATGGTAGTAATACATCATGACAACAACAACATGGTAGTAATACATCATGACAACAACAACATGGTAGCAATACATCATGACAACAACAACATGGTAGTAATACATCATGACAACAACAACATGGTAGTAATACATCATGACAACAACAGCATGGTAGCAATACATCATGACAACAACAACATGGTAGCAATACATCATGACAACAACAACATGGTAGTAATACATCATGACAACAACAACATGGTAGCAACACATCATGACAACAACAACATGGTAGCAATACATCATGACAACACAACATGGTAGCAATACATCATGACAACAACAACATGGTAGTAATACATCATGACAACAACAACATGGTAGTAATACATCATGACAACAACAACATGGTAGCAATACATCATGACAACAACAACATGGTAGTAATACATCATGACAACAACAACAACATGGTAGCAATACATCATGACAACAACAACATGGTAGTAATACATCATGACAACAACAACATGGTAGCAATACATCATGACAACAACAACATGGTAGCGTCCTACCTGACAGGTCGCTCCTACCAGGTGGCGTGGCGAGAATCTGTCTCCTCACCACGCGCTCTCACCACTGGTGTCCCCCAGGGCTCTGTTCTTGGCCCTCTCCTATTCTCGCTATACACCAAGTCACTTGGCTCTGTCATAACCTCACATGGTCTCTCTTATCATTGCTATGCAGACGACACACAATTAATCTTCTCCTTTCCCCCTTCTGATGACCAGGTGGCGAATCGCATCTCTGCATGTCTGGCAGACATATCAGTGTGGATGACGGATCACCACCTCAAGCTGAACCTCGGCAAGACGGAGCTGCTCTTCCTCCCGGGGAAGGACTGCCCGTTCCATGATCTCGCCATCACGGTTGACAACTCCATTGTGTCCTCCTCCCAGAGCGCCAAGAACCTTGGCGTGATCCTGGACAACACCCTGTCGTTCTCAACTAACATCAAGGCGGTGGCCCGTTCCTGTAGGTTCATGCTCTACAACATCCGCAGAGTACGACCCTGCCTCACACAGGAAGCGGCGCAGGTCCTAATCCAGGCACTTGTCATCTCCCGTCTGGATTACTGCAACTCGCTGTTGGCTGGGCTCCCTGCCTGTGCCATTAAACCCCTTCAACTCATCCAGAACGCCGCAGCCCGTCTGGTGTTCAACCTTCCCAAGTTCTCTCACGTCACCCCGCTCCTCCGTTCTCTCCACTGGCTTCCAGTTGAAGCTCGCATCCGCTACAAGACCATGGTGCTTGCCTACGGAGCTGTGAGGGGAACGGCACCTCAGTACCTCCAGGCTCTGATCAGGCCCTACACCCAAACAAGGGCACTGCGTTCATCCACCTCTGGCCTGCTCGCCTCCCTACCACTGAGGAAGTACAGCTCCCGCTCAGCCCAGTCAAAACTGTTCGCTGCCCTGGCCCCCCAATGGTGGAACAAACTCCCTCACGACGCCAGGACAGCGGAGTCAATCACCACCTTCCGGAGACACCTGAAACCCCACCTCTTTAAGGAATACCTAGGATAGGTTAAGTAATCCCTCTCACCCCACCCCCCCTAAGTTTTAGATGCACTATTGTTAAGTGACTGTCCCACTGGATGTCATAAGGTGAATGCACCAATTTGTAAGTCGCTCTGGATAAGAGCGTCTGCTAAATGACTTAAATGTAAATGTAAATGTAACATGGTAGCAATACATCATGACAACAACAACATGGTAGTAATACATCATGACAACAACAACATGGTAGTAATACATCATGACAACAACAGCATGGTAGCAATACATCATGACAACAACAACATGGTAGCAATACATCATGACAACAACAACATGGTAGTAATACATCATGACAACAACAACATGGTAGCAATACATCATGACAACAACAACATGGTAGCAATACATCATGACAACACAACATGGTAGCAATACATCATGACAACAACAACATGGTAGTAATACATCATGACAACAACAACATGGTAGTAATACATCATGACAACAACAACATGGTAGTAATACATCATGACAACAACAACATGGTAGTAATACATCATGACAACAACAACATGGTAGTAATACATCATGACAACAACAACATGGTAGCAATACATCATGACAACAACAACATGGTAGCAATACATCATGACAACAACAACATGGTAGCAATACATCATGACAACAACAACATGGTAGCAATACATCATGACAACAACAACATGGTAGCAATACATCATGACAACAACAACAACATGGTAGTAATACATCATGACAACAACAACATGGTAGCAATACATCATGACAACAACATGGTAGTAATACATCATGACAACAACAACATGGTAGCAATACATCATGACAACAACAACATGGTAGTAATACATCATGACAACAACAACATGGTAGCAATACATCATGACAACAACAACATGGTAGTAATACATCATGACAACAACAACATGGTAGCAATACATCATGACAACAACAACATGGTAGTAATACATCATGACAACAACAACATGGTAGCAATACATCATGACAACAACAACATGGTAGTAATACATCATGACAACAACAACATGGTAGCAATACATCATGACAACAACAACATGGTAGTAATACATCATGACAACAACAACATGGTAGTAATACATCATGACAACAACAACATGGTAGTAATACATCATGACAACAACAACATGGTAGTAATACATCATGACAACAACAACATGGTAGTAATACATCATGACAACAACAACATGGTAGTAATACATCATGACAACAACAACATGGTAGCAATACATCATGACAACAACAACATGGTAGTAATACATCATGACAACAACAACATGGTAGTAATACATCATGACAACAACAACATGGTAGCAATACATCATGACAACAACAACATGGTAGCAATACATCATGATAACAACAACATGGTAGTAATACATCATGACAACAACAACAACATGGTAGCAATACATCATGACAACAACAACATGGTAGCAATACATCATGACAACAACAACATGGTAGCAATACATCATGATAACAACAACATGGTAGCAATACATCATGACAACAACAACAACATGGTAGCAATACATCATGACAACAACAACATGGTAGCAATACATCATGACAACAACAACATGGTAGCAATACATCATGACAACAACAACATGGTAGCAATACAGAAACACACACTATGACAAAGGAAGGAACAGGATGTCAGAAAACAACCCAATGTGATTGATAGAAGGAACAATCCATAGATTCCAATGTGATTGATAGAAGGAAGAATCCATAGATTCCAATGTGATTGATAGAAGGAAGAATCCATAGATTCCAATGTGATTGATAGAAGGAACAATCCATAGATTCCAATGTGATTGATAGAAGGAAGAATCCATAGATTCCAATGTGATTGATAGAAGGAAGAATCCATAGATTACAATGTGATTGATAGAAGGAAGAATCCATAGATTCCAATGTGATTGATAGAAGGAGGAATCCATAGAAGAAGAATCCATAGATTCCAATGTGATTGATAGAAGGAAGAATCCATAGATTACAATGTGATTGATAGAAGGAAGAATCCATAGATTCCAATGTGATTGAGGAATCCATAGATTCCAATGTGATTGATAGAAGGAAGAATCCATAGATTCCAATGTGATTGATAGAAGGAAGAATCCATAGAATCCAATGTGATTGATAGAAGGAAGAATCCATAGATTCCAATGTGATTGATAGAAGGAAGAATCCATAGATTCCAATGTGATTGATAGAAGGAGGAATCCATAGATTACAATGTGATTGATAGAAGGAAGAATCCATAGATTCCAATATGATTGATAGAAGGAAGAATCCATAGATTCCAATGTGATTGATAGAAGGAAGAATCCATAGATTCCAATGTGATTGATAGAAGGAGGAATCCATAGATTACAATGTGATTGATAGAAGGAGGAATCCATAGATTCCAATATGATTGATAGAAGGAAGAATCCATAGATTCCAATGTGATTGATAGAAGGAAGAATCCATAGATTACAATGTGATTGATAGAAGGAAGAATCCATAGATTCCAATGTGATTGATAGAAGGAGGAATCCATAGATTCCAATGTGATTGATAGAAGGAGGAATCCATAGAAGAAGAATCCATAGATTCCAACCACTTCTGGGAAAATTGGAAAACACTAAACAAACAATAACACAAAGAGTTATCTATCCAAAATGGAGATGTGTGGGTAAACCACTGGTCCAATCTTTTTTGGCCCTAAGAATAAGGAACAAACAGCAAAAACATATACATGATCAAATAGAAATCTTAGAATCAACTATTAAAGACTACCTTTGGCTTTTTATCAAATTGCTGAACGACAGACCACGCATTCACACCCTAATTTACAAACAAACAAGCCAAAACAAAGGCAAAGTCTTCTCATGCTTTGTTGATTTCAAAAAAGCCTTTGACTCAATTTGGCATGAGGGTCTGTGTCAGGTTGTGCGCTAACAGAAGTCAGGAGAGCAGAGAGTTGTGGCGCGCACTTTATTTGGTAGAAGCATTAACAGATGGACTCAACTGCGCCAAAACAATGGCAAAAGTGATGGATTAAACACGGTCCCCGGGGAAAAACCAGCCTGGCGCCTCACACTAAACACATAACAAATCAATCACAAAGACATGGGGGGAACAGAGGAAATATATATGGCATGAGCCTGGCGCCTCACACTAAACACATAACAAATCAATCACAAAGACATGGGGGGAACAGAGGAAATATATATGTAGTGTGAATGTTAACCAGGTGGGGAAACAAGACAAAACAAATGGAAAAATGAAAAGTGGAGCGGCTAGAAGACCGGTGATGTCGACCGCCCGAACAAGGAGAGGAGCCGACATCAGAGGAAGTCGTAACAGTCTGCTCAATATGTCATGAGGACCGGTGACGTCGACCGCCTAACGCCGCCCGAACAAGGAGAGGAGCCGACATCAGAGGAAGTCGTAACAGTCTGCTCAATATGTCATGAGGACCGGTGACGTCGACCGCCTAACGCCTAACGCCGCCCGAACAAGGAGAGGAGCCGACATCAGAGGAAGTCGTAACAGTCTGCTCAATATGTCATGAGGACCGGTGAAGTCGACCGCCTAACGCCGCCCGAACAAGGAGAGGAGCCGACATCAGAGGAAGTCGTAACAGTCTGCTCAATATGTCATGAGGACCGGTGACGTCGACCGCCTAACGCCTAACGCCGCCCGAACAAGGAGAGGAGCCGACATCAGAGGAAGTCGTAACAGTCTGCTCAATATGTCATGAGGACCGGTGACGTCGACCGCCTAACGCCGCCCGAACAAGGAGAGGAGCCGACATCAGAGGAAGTCGTAACAGTCTGCTCAATATGTCATGAGGACCGGTGACGTCGACCGCCTAACGCCTAACGCCGCCCGAACAAGGAGAGGAGCCGACATCAGAGGAAGTCGTAACAGTCTGCTCAATATGTCATGAGGACCGGTGACGTCGACCGCCTAACGCCTAACGCCGCCCGAACAAGGAGAGGAGCCGACACCAGAGGAAGTCGTAACAGTCTGCTCAATATGTCATGAGGACCGGTGACGTCGACCGCCTAACGCCTAACGCCGCCCGAACAAGGAGAGGAGCCGACATCAGAGGAAGTCGTAACAGTCTGCTCAATATGTCATGAGGACCGGTGACGTCGACCGCCTAACGCCTAACGCCGCCCGAACAAGGAGAGGAGCCGACATCAGAGGAAGTCGTAACAGTCTGCTCAATATGTCATGAGGACCGGTGACGTCAACCGCCTAACGCCTAACGCCGCCCGAACAAGGAGAGGAGCCGACATCAGAGGAAGTCGTAACAGTCTGCTCAATATGTCATGAGGACCGGTGACGTCGACCGCCTAACGCCTAACGCCGCCCGAACAAGGAGAGGAGCCGACATCAGAGGAAGTCGTAACAGTCTGCTCAATATGTCATGAGGACCGGTGACGTCGACCGCCTAACGCCGCCCGAACAAGGAGAGGAGCCGACATCAGAGGAAGTCGTAACAGTCTGCTCAATATGTCATGAGGACCGGTGACGTCGACCGCCTAACGCCGCCCGAACAAGGAGAGGAGCCGACATCAGAGGAAGTCGTAACAGTCTGCTCAATATGTCATGAGGACCGGTGACGTCGACCGCCTATCGCCGCCCGAACAAGGAGAGGAGCCGACATCAGAGGAAGTCGTAACAGTCTGCTCAATATGTCATGAGGACCGGTGACGTCGACCGCCTAACGCCTAACGCCGCCCGAACAAGGGGAGGAGCCGACATCAGAGGAAGTCGTAACAGTCTGCTCAATATGTCATGAGGGTCTGCTATACAAATTGATGGAAAGTGGTGTTGGAGGAAAAACATACCACATTATAAATTCCATGTACACAAACAAGAAGTGTGCAAATAAAATTGGCAAAGGGGCTGTGGGTTGAGACAGGGATGCAGCTTAAGCCCCTCCCTCTTCAACATATATCAATGGCGAGGACACTAGAACTCTCTGAAGCACTTGGCCTCCATACTGGAATCTGAAGTCAAATGTCTTCTGTTTGCTGAGGATCTGGTGCTTCTGTCACCAACCAAGGAGGACCTACAGCAGCAACTAGATTTTCTACAGAGATTCTGCCAGACCTGAGACCTGACAGTAAATCTAAGACAAAAATAATATGTTCCAAAAAAGGTCCAGTTGCCAGTGCCACAAATACAAATTCCATCTAGACACCATTGCAAATAAAACTGTACATACCTCGGCCTACACGTCAGCGCCACAGGAAGCTTCCACAAAGCTGTGAACGATCTGAGAGACAAGGCAAGAAGGGCCTTCTATGCCATCAAAAGGAACAGTAATCAAATCAAATCACATTTTATTTGTCACATACACATGGTTAGCAGATGTTAGTGCGAGTGTAGCGAAATGCTTGTGCTTCTAGTTCCGACAATGCAGTAATAACCAACGAGTAATCTAACTAACAATTCCAAAACTACTACCTTATACACAGTGTAAGGGGATAAAGAATATGTACATAGTCGCTCTGGATAAGAGCGTCTGCTAAATGACTTAAATGTAATGTAAATGTAAATATATGAATGAGTGATGGTACAGAGCGGCATAGGCAAGATACAGTAGATGGTATCGAGTACAGTATATAAATATGAGATGAGTATGTAAACAAAGTGGCATAGTTAAAGTGGCTAGTGATACATGTATTATATAAAGATGCAGTAAATGATATAGAGTACAGTATATACGTATGCATATGAGATGAATAATGTAGGGTAAGTAACATTATATAAGGTAGCATTGTTTAAAGTGGCTAGTGATATATTTACATCATTTCCCATCAATTCCCATTATTAAAATGGCTGGAGTTGGGTCAGTGTCAATGACAGTGTGTTGGCAGCAGCCACTCAATGTTAGTGGTGGCTGTTTAACAGTCTGATGGCCTTGAGATAGAAGCTGTTTTTCAGTCTCTCGGTCCCAGCTTTGATGCACCTGTACTGACCTCGCCTTCTGGATGATAGCGGGGTGAACAGGCAGTGGTTCGGGTGGTTGCTGTCCTTGATGATCTTTATGGCCTTCCTGTGACATCGGGTAGTGTAGGTGTCCTGGAGGGCAGGTAGTTTGCCCCCGGTGATGCGTTCAACATACCAATTAGGATCTGGCAAAAAATACTTGAATCAGTCATAGAGCCCATTGTCCTTTATGGTTGTGAGATCTGGGCTCTGCTCACCAACCAAGAATTCACAAAATGGGACAAACACCAAATTGAGAGTGAGGATATTCATTTCAGAATTCTGCATGCAATATACACCGTAGAACACCCAATAATGCAGAGTTAGGCCGCTAGTTATCAAAATGCAGAAGAGAGCTGTTCAATTCTACAACCACCGAAAAGGAAGAGATGCCCACACATGTCCGCCACAAAGCCCTCACCTACAGAGAGAGGAAGCTGGTTCTGGGGCTCTGTTCACAAACACAAACACACCCCACAGAGAGAGGAACCTGGAGAAGAGTCCCCTAAGCAAGCTGGTTCTGGGGCTCTGTTCACAAACACAAACACACCCCACAGAGAGAGGAACCTGGAGAAGAGTCCCTAAGCAAGCTGGTCCTGGGGCTCTGTTCACAAACACAAACACACCCCACAGAGAGAGGAACCTGGAGAAGAGTCCCCTAAGCAAGCTGGTTCTGGGGCTCTGTTCACAAACACAAACACACCCCACAGAGAGAGGAACCTGGAGAAGAGTCCCCTAAGCAAGCTGGTTCTGGGGCTCTGTTCACAAACACAAACACACCCCACAGAGAGGAACCTGGAGAAGAGTCCCCTGGGCTGGTTCTGGGGCTCTGTTCACAAACACAAACACACCCCACAGAGAGAGGAACCTGGAGAAGAGTCCCCTAAGCAAGCTGGTTCTGGGGCTCTGTTCACAAACACAAACACACCCCACAGAGAGAGGAACCTGGAGAAGAGTCCCCTAAGCAAGCTGGTTCTGGGGCTCTGTTCACAAACACAAACACACCCCACAGAGAGAGGAACCTGGAGAAGAGTCCCCTAAGCAAGCTGGTTCTG
>NW_025746020.1:0-40000 GCF_021184085.1 Oncorhynchus gorbuscha | reverse complement strand
TGTCCACCATCTATGTGGTATCCAGACAGAACAGTATTCAGTTGGTAAGAGACAGACATTCTGTAAATTCTAGGAATAGATTGTCCACCATCTATGTGGTATCCAGACAGAACAGTATTCAGTTGGTAAGAGACAGACATTCTGTAAATTCTAGGAATAGATTGTCCACCATCTATGTGTTATCCAGACAGAAAAAAGAAATGGGCAAAAGAACATTTAGATTTAGAGCAATAAAGAAATGGAATAAATTAACTGAGCAAACTAGAAACATTTCAATATATAAATGTAAACATTATTTTAAAACAATTTAAATATAGTATATAGAAATGTTGTGGGACTATTGTCGATGAAGAATCATTATTTGTTTTAGACTGAGTATTTATTGGGTCATTATGCTAGTGTATTATGTATGTTTGTAATAGTGTTTTATATGTGAAAGTGTGTTTGTATTATAAATTCTATTTTAATGTTAAGGACTCTTGGAAGATTAGTTCAAATGGGGACTGATAGAGGAATTCTAAATTCCTTTATGTTTTAATTGCCAAAAACAATTTCGCACTCGTTTCTAATTCATTAATGAGGTGTAAGTTCATATCACCAGTATATCACCAGTATATCACCATCATATCACCATCATATCACCATCATATCACCAGTATATCACCATCATATCACCAGTATATCACCAGTATATCACCATCATATCACCAGTATATCACCAGTATATCACCATCATATCACCAGTATATCACCAGTATATCACCAGTATATCACCATAATATCACCAGTATATCACCAGTATATCACCATCATATCACCAATATATCACCATCATATCACCAGTATATCACCAGTATATCACCAGTATATCACCATCATATTACCATCATATCACCAGTATATCACCATCATATCACCATCATATCACCAGTATATCACCATCATATCACCAGTATATCACCATCATATCACCAGTATATCACCAGTATATCACCAGTATATCACCAGTATATCACCAGTATATCACCATCATATCACCAGTATATCACCATCATATCACCAGTATATCACCATCATATCACCAGTATATCACCAGTATATCACCAGTATATCACCATCATATCACCATCATATCACCAGTATATCACCATCATATCACCAGTATATCACCATCATATCACCATCATATCACCAGTATATCACCATCATATCACCATCATATCACCAGTATATCACCAGTATATCACCATCATATCACCAGTATATCACCATCATATCACCAGTATATCACCATCATATCACCAGTATATCACCATCATATCACCAGTATATCACCATCATATCACCAGTATATCACCATCATATCACCAGTATATCACCATCATATCACCAGTATATCACCAGTATATCACCAGTATATCACCATCATATCACCATCATATCACCATCATATCACCAGTATATCACCATCATATCACCAGTATATCACCAGTATATCACCATCATATCACCAGTATATCACCAGTATATCACCAGTATATCACCATAATATCACCAGTATATCACCAGTATATCACCATCATATCACCAATATATCACCATCATATCAACAGTATATCACCAGTATATCACCAGTATATCACCATCATATT
The DNA here is from genome assembly GCF_021184085.1 of Oncorhynchus gorbuscha. Taxonomy (NCBI): domain Eukaryota; kingdom Metazoa; phylum Chordata; class Actinopteri; order Salmoniformes; family Salmonidae; genus Oncorhynchus; species Oncorhynchus gorbuscha. The sequence continues at coordinate 38,348 of NW_025746020.1, read as the reverse complement.
ACCATCATATCACCAGTATATCACCATCATATCACCATCATATCACCAGTATATCACCATCATATCACCAGTATATCACCATCATATCACCAGTATATCACCAGTATATCACCAGTATATCACCAGTATATCACCAGTATATCACCATCATATCACCAGTATATCACCATCATATCACCAGTATATCACCATCATATCACCAGTATATCACCATCATATCACCAGTATATCACCAGTATATCACCAGTATATCACCATCATATCACCAGTATATCACCAGTATATCACCATCATATCACCATCATATCACCAGTATATCACCAGTATATCACCTGTATATCACCAGTATATCACCTGTATATCACCAGTATATCACCAGTATATCACCATCATATCACCATCATATCACCATCATATCACCAGTATATCACCAGTATATCACCAGTATATCACCAGTATATCACCATCATATCACCAGTATATCACCATCATATCACCATCATATCACCATCATATCACCAGTATATCACCAGTATATCACCATCATATCACCAGTATATCACCAGTATATCACCATCATATCACCAGTATATCACCAGTATATCACCATCATATCACCATCATATCACCATCATATCACCAGTATATCACCAGTATATCACCATCATATCACCATCATATCACCAGTATATCACCATCATATCACCATCATATCACCATCATATCACCAGTATATCACCAGTATATCACCATCATATCACCAGTATATCACCATCATATCACCATCATATCACCAGTATATCACCAGTATATCACCATCATATCACCAGTATATCACCATCATATCACCATCATATCACCAGTATATCACCAGTATATCACCATCATATCACCAGTATATCACCAGTATATCACCAATATATCACCAGTATATCACCAGTATATCACCATCATATCACCAGTATATCACCAGTATATCACCATCATATCACCAGTATATCACCAGTATATCACCATCATATCACCATCATATCACCAGTATATCACCAATATATCACCAGTATATCACCATCATATCACCAGTATATCACCATCATCTCACCAGTATATCACCATCATATCACCAGTATATCACCAATATATCACCAGTATATCACCAATATATCACCAGTATATCACCAGTATATCACCATCATATCACCATCATATCACCAGTATATCACCAGTATATCACCATCATATCACCATCATATCACCATCATATCACCAGTATATCGCCAGTATATCACCAGTATATCACCAATATATCACCATCATATTACCATGATAGGACAACATTTTTTGGTTCCAAGTGGAGCCCTTTTTGGTTTGAAGTAGAACATTTTGGGGTTCCATGTAGAACCCGCTGTGGAAAGGGTTGTACCTGGAACCAAAAGGGTTCTACCTGGAACCAGAAGGGTTGTACATGGAAACAAAAGGGTTCTACCTGGAAACAAAAGGGTTCTACCTGGAACCAAAAGGGTTCTACCTGGAACCAGAAGGGTTCTACTGTATATTTGTGTTCCTTCCCTGTGCTAGTCACGACCCAGTTCTCCCCTCCCTCTCCACACTTGGCAGTGAGCTGCTTTCCGGAGGTGGTTTGGATGGAAGCGTATCTGATGGTTGATCGATGGCAGGCAGCAGTGTGATTCATTCACAGACTTGTGGGTCGGTTATCGAGCTCCTCTGTGGTGTTTAAACACCAGTCACAGCCAGGCAGAGGAGAGGAGTTGATGTCATGGAATTAGCCCAAGGCTTGGGTTTCTCTGTGTCCTCAGATCCTTGTCCGTGCCAAAACACAGAGGGGCTTCATATGCTATTAGATCTCACGAGGGCTAACAGTAGTATATTGTACTGGTATTGTCTCCTAACACCTAGATCTAGGGCTAACAGTAGCATATTGTACTGGTATTGTCTCCTACCACCTAGATCTAGGGCTAACAGTAGCATATTGTACTGGTATTGTCTCCTACCACCTAGATCTAGGGCTAACAGTAGCATATTGTACTGGTATTGTCTCCTAACACCTAGATCTAGGGCTAACAGTAGCATATTGTACTGGTATTGTCTCCTAACACCTAGATCTAGGGCTTGACACATTGAGGGTTATGTCTGTCGATATGGGCGGTTCAGGAAGTGCCAAGGAAACTCACACGTCATTAGATAAATCAATCTCCACCACAGTGGTGTTTCCTAGGCTGTGTCTCAAATTAAACCCTATTCCCTACAGAGAGATCTACTTTTGACCAGATGAACCCTGGTCTAAAGTAGTGCACTATATATAGGGAATAGGGTTCCATAGGGTCCTGGTCTAAAGTAGTACATTATATATAGGGAATAGGGTTCTATAGGGCCCTGGTCTAAAGTAATGCACTATATAGGGAATAGGGTTCTATAGGGCTCTGGTCTAAAGTAATGCACTATATAGGGAATAGGGTTCTATAGGGCCCTGGTCTAAAGTAATGCAATATATAGGGAATAGGGTTCTATAGGGCCCTGGTCTAAAGTAATGCAATATATAGGGAATAGGGTTCTATATGGCTCTGGTCTAAAGTAATGCACTATATAGGGAATAGGGTTCTATAGGGCTCTGGTCTAAAGTAATGCACTATATAGGGAATAGGGTTCTATAGGGCTCTGGTCTAAAGTAGCGCACTATATATAGGGAATAGGGTTCTATAGGGCCCTGGTCTAAAGTAGTGCACTATATATAGGGAATAGGGTACTATAGGGCTCTGGTCTAAAGTAATGCACAGTGTTGTCCTTCACAGTGGTGGAGCCCTAACAGCTCTGTGACTGAGTCCTTCACAGTGTTGGAGCCCTAACAGCTCTGTGACTGAGTCCTTCACAGTGTTGGAGCCCTAACAGCTCTGTGACTGAGTCCTTCACAGTGTTGGAGCCCTAACAGCTCTGTGACTGAGTCCTTCACAGTGTTGGAGCCCTAACAGCTCTGTGACTGAGTCATTCACAGTGTATTTCCCCTAACAGCTCTGTGACTGAGTCCTTCACAGTGTAGTGGGTTCGATTCCTTCACAGTGGGACCACCCATACGTAGAATGTATGCACACATGACTGTAAGTCGCTTTGGATAAAAGCGTCTGCTAAATGGCATATATTATATTATTATTATTATTTCCCCTAACAGCTCTGTGATTGAGTCCTTCACAGTATTGGAGCCCTAACAGCTCTGTGACTGAGTCCTTCACAGTGTTGGAGCCCTAACAGCTCTGTGACTGAGTCCTTCACAGTGTTGGAGCCCTAACAGCTCTGTGACTGAATCCTTCACAGTGTTGGAGCCCTAACAGCTCTGTGACTGAGTCCTTCACAGTGTATTTCCCCTAACAGCTCTGTGACTGAGTCCTTCACAGTGTTGGAGCCCTAACAGCTCTGTGACTGAGTCCTTCACAGTGTTGGAGCCCTAACAGCTCTGTGACTGAGTCCTTCACAGAGTATTTCCCCTAACAGCTCTGTGACTGAGTCATTCACAGTGTATTTCCCCTAACAGCTCTGTGACTGAGTCCTTCACAGTGTTGGAGTCCTAACCGCTCTGTGACTGAGTCCTTCACAGTGTATTTCCCCTAACAGCTCTGTGACTGAGTTCTTCACAGTGTTGGAGTCCTAACAGCTCTGTGACTGAGTCCTTCACAGTGTTGGAGCCCTAACAGCTCTGTGACTGAGTCCTTCACAGTGTTGGAGCCATAACAGCTCTGTGACTGAGTCCTTCACAGTGTTGGAGCCCTAACCGCTCTGTGACTGAGTCCTTCACAGTGTATTTCCCCTAACAGCTCTGTGACTGAGTCCTTCACAGTGTATTTCCCCTAACAGCTCTGTGACTGAGTCCTTCACAGTGCTGGAGCCCTAACAACCGCTCTGTGACTGAGTCTTTCACAGTGTTGAAGCCCTAACAGCTCTGTGACTGAGTCCTTCACAGTGATGGAGCCCTAACAGCTCTGTGACTGAGTCCTTCACAGTATTGTAGCCCTAACAGCTCTGTGACTGAGTCCTTCACAGTGTTGGAGCCCTAACAGCTCTGTGACTGAGTCATTCACAGTGTATTTCCCCTAACAACTCTGTGACTGAGTCCTTCACAGTGTTGGAGCCCTAACAGCTCTGTGACTGAGTCTTTCACAGTGTTGGAGCCCTAACCGCTCTGTGATTGAGTCCTTCACAGTGTTGGAGCCCTAACCGCTCTGTGATTGAGTCCTTCACAGTGTATTTCCCCTTACAGCTCTGTGACTGAGTCCTTCACAGTGTTGGAGCCCTAACAGCTCTGTGACTGAGTCCTTCACAGTGTATTTCCCCTAACAGCTCTGTGACTGAGTCCTTCACAGTGTTGGAGCCCTAACAGCTCTGTGACTGAGTCCTTCACAGTGTTGGAGCCCTAACAGCTCTGTGACTGAGTCCTTCACAGAGTATTTCCCCTAACAGCTCTGTGACTGAGTCATTCACAGTGTATTTCCCCTAACAGCTCTGTGACTGAGTCCTTCACAGTGTTGGAGTCCTAACCGCTCTGTGACTGAGTCCTTCACAGTGTATTTCCCCTAACAGCTCTGTGACTGAGTTCTTCACAGTGTTGGAGTCCTAACAGCTCTGTGACTGAGTCCTTCACAGTGTTGGAGCCCTAACAGCTCTGTGACTGAGTCCTTCACAGTGTTGGAGCCATAACAGCTCTGTGACTGAGTCCTTCACAGTGTTGGAGCCCTAACCGCTCTGTGACTGAGTCCTTCACAGTGTATTTCCCCTAACAGCTCTGTGACTGAGTCCTTCACAGTGTATTTCCCCTAACAGCTCTGTGACTGAGTCCTTCACAGTGCTGGAGCCCTAACCGCTCTGTGACTGAGTCTTTCACAGTGTTGGAGCCCTAACAGCTCTGTGACTGAGTCCTTCACAGTGATGGAGCCCTAACAGCTCTGTGACTGAGTCCTTCACAGTATTGTAGCGCTAACAGCTCTGTGACTGAGTCCTTCACAGTGTTGGAGCCCTAACAGCTCTGTGACTGAGTCATTCACAGTGTATTTCCCCTAACAACTCTGTGACTGAGTCCTTCACAGTGTTGGAGCCCTAACAGCTCTGTGACTGAGTCTTTCACAGTGTTGGAGCCCTAACAGCTCTGTGACTGAGTCTTTCACAGTGTTGGAGCCCTAACCGCTCTGTGATTGAGTCCTTCACAGTGTATTTCCCCTAACAGCTCTGTGACTGAGTCCTTCACAGTGTATTTCCCCTAACAGCTCTGTGACTGAGTCCTTCACAGTGTATTTCCCCTAACAGCTCTGTGACTGAGTCCTTCACAGTGTTGGAGCCCTAACAGCTCTGTGACTGAGTCCTTCACAGTGTTGGAGCCCTAACAGCTCTGTGACTGAGTCCTTCACAGAGTATTTCCCCTAACAGCTCTGTGACTGAGTCATTCACAGTGTATTTCCCCTAACAGCTCTGTGACTGAGTCCTTCACAGTGTTGGAGTCCTAACCGCTCTGTGACTGAGTCCTTCACAGTGTATTTCCCCTAACAGCTCTGTGACTGAGTTCTTCACAGTGTTGGAGTCCTAACAGCTCTGTGACTGAGTCCTTCACAGTGTTGGAGCCCTAACAGCTCTGTGACTGAGTCCTTCACAGTGTTGGAGCCATAACAGCTCTGTGACTGAGTCCTTCACAGTGTTGGAGCCCTAACCGCTCTGTGACTGAGTCCTTCACAGTGTATTTCCCCTAACAGCTCTGTGACTGAGTCCTTCACAGTGTATTTCCCCTAACAGCTCTGTGACTGAGTCCTTCACAGTGCTGGAGCCCTAACCGCTCTGTGACTGAGTCTTTCACAGTGTTGAAGCCCTAACAGCTCTGTGACTGAGTCCTTCACAGTGATGGAGCCCTAACAGCTCTGTGACTGAGTCCTTCACAGTATTGTAGCCCTAACAGCTCTGTGACTGAGTCCTTCACAGTGTTGGAGCCCTAACAGCTCTGTGACTGAGTCATTCACAGTGTATTTCCCCTAACAACTCTGTGACTGAGTCCTTCACAGTGTTGGAGCCCTAACAGCTCTGTGACTGAGTCTTTCACAGTGTTGGAGCCCTAACCGCTCTGTGATTGAGTCCTTCACAGTGTTGGAGCCCTAACCGCTCTGTGATTGAGTCCTTCACAGTGTATTTCCCCTTACAGCTCTGTGACTGAGTCCTTCACAGTGTTGGAGCCCTAACAGCTCTGTGACTGAGTCCTTCACAGTGTATTTCCCCTAACAGCTCTGTGACTGAGTCCTTCACAGTGTTGGAGCCCTAACAGCTCTGTGACTGAGTCCTTCACAGTGTTGGAGTCCTAACAGCTCTGTGACTGAGTCCTTCCAGTGTTGGAGCCTATAACAGCTCTGTGACTGAGTCCTTCACAGTGTAGCTAGATGTTGGAGCCATAACAGCTCTGTGACTGAGTCCTTCACAGTGTTGGAGCCTAACCGCTCTGTGACTGAGTCCTTCACAGTGTATTTCCCCTAACAGCTCTGTGACTGAGTCCTTCACAGTGTATTTCCCTAACAGCTCTGTGACTGAGTCCTTCACAGTGCTGGAGCCCTAACCGCTCTGTGACTGAGTCTTTCACAGTGTTGGAGCCCTAACAGCTCTGTGACTGAGTCCTTCACAGTGATGGAGCCCTAACAGCTCTGTGACTGAGTCCTTCACAGTATTGTAGCCCTAACAGCTCTGTGACTGAGTCCTTCACAGTGTTGGAGCCCTAACAGCTCTGTGACTGAGTCATTCACAGTGTATTTCCCCTAACAACTCTGTGACTGAGTCCTTCACAGTGTTGGAGCCCTAACAGCTCTGTGACTGAGTCTTTCACAGTGTTGGAGCCCTAACAGCTCTGTGACTGAGTCTTTCACAGTGTTGGAGCCCTAACCGCTCTATATAGATACTATATGACTGCTGTGATTGAGTCCTTCACAGTGTATTTCCCCTAACAGCTCTGTGACTGAGTCCTTCACAGTGTATTTCCCCTAACAGCTCTGTGACTGAGTCCTTCACAGTGTATTTCCCCTAACTGCTCTGTGACTGAGTCCTTCACAGTGTTGGAGCCCTAACCGCTCTGTGACTGAGTCCTTCACAGTGTTGGAGCCCTAATAGCTCTGTGACTGAGTCCTTCACAGTGTTGGAGCCCTAACAGCTCTGTGACTGAGTCCTTCACAGTATTGTAGCCCTAACAGCTCTGTGACTGAGTCCTTCGCAGTGTTGGAGCCCTAACAGCTCTGTGACTGAGTCATTCACAGTGTATTTCCCCTAACAACTCTGTGACTGAGTCCTTCACAGTGTATTTCCCCTAACAGCTCTGTGACTGAGTCCTTCACAGTGTTGGAGCCCTAACAGCTCTGTGACTGAGTCCTTCACAGTGTTGGAGCCCTAACCGCTCTGTGACTGAGTCCTTCACAGGGTGTTGGTGCAAAGTGGGTGGGGTTATATCCTTCCTGTTTGGCCCTGCCCTAACAGCTCTGTGACTGAGTACTTCACAGTGTTGGAGCCCTAACAGCTCTGTGACTGAGTCCTTCACAGTGTTGGAGCCCTAACAGCTCTGTGACTGAGTCCTTCACAGTGTTGGAGCCCTAACAGCTCTGTGACTGAGTCCTTCACAGTGTTGGAGCCCTATCCGCTCTGTGACTGAGTCCTTCGCAGTGTTGGAGCCCTAACAGCTCTGTGACTGAGTCCTTCACAGTGTTGGATACCTAACCGCTCTGTGACTGAGTCCTTCACAGTATTGTAGCCCTAACAGCTCTGTGACTGAGTCCTTCACAGTGTATTTCCCCTAACTGCTCTGTGACTGAGTCCTTCACAGTGTATTTCCCCTAACAGCTCTGTGACTGAGTCCTTCACAGTGTTGGAGCCCTAACCGCTCTGTGACTGAGTCCTTCACAGTGTATTTCCCCTTACAGCTCTGTGACTGAGTCCTTCACAGTGTTGGAGCCCTAACAGCTCTGTGACTGAGTCCTTCACAGTGTTGGTGCCCTAACAGCCAGCTCTGTGACTGAGTCCTTCACAGTGTATTTCCCCTAACAGCTCTGTGACTGAGTCCTTCACAGTGTATTTCCCCAACAGCTCTGTGACTGAGTCCTTCACAGTGTATTTCCCCTAACAGCTCTGTGACTGAGTCCTTCACAGTGCTGGAGCCCTAACCATGTCTCTGTGACTGAGTCCTTCACAGTGTTGGAGCCCTAATAGCTCTGTGACTGAGTCCTTCACAGTGTTGGAGCCCTAACAGCTCTGTGACTGAGTCCTTCACAGTATTGTAGCCCTAACAGCTCTGTGACTGAGTCCTTCGCAGTGTTGGAGCCCTAACAGCTCTGTGACTGAGTCATTCACAGTGTATTTCCCCTAACAACTCTGTGACTGAGTCCTTCACAGTGTATTTCCCCTAACAGCTCTGTGACTGAGTCCTTCACAGTGTTGGAGCCCTAACAGCTCTGTGACTGAGTCCTTCACAGTGTTGGATACCTAACCGCTCTGTGACTGAGTCCTTCACAGTATTGTAGCCCTAACAGCTCTGTGACTGAGTCCTTCACAGTGTATTTCCCCTAACTGCTCTGTGACTGAGTCCTTCACAGTGTATTTCCCCCCAACAGCTCTGTGACTGAGTCCTTCACAGTGTTGGAGCTTCTAACAGCTCTGTGACTGAGTCCTTCACAGTGTTGGATACCTAACCGCTCTGTGACTGAGTCCTTCATTGTATTTCCCCTGTTTGCTCTGTGACTGAGTCCTTCACAGTGTATTTCCCTAACAGCTCTGTGACTGAGTCCTTCACTATATGACTGCTTTGATTTGTTAGATACTAGATACTAACTGGCTGCTGCCCTGACCTAGATACTATATGACTGCTGCCCTGTAGCTAGATACTATATGACTGCTGCCCTGTAGTTAGATACTATATAACTGCTGCCCTGTAGCTAGATACTATATGACTGCTGCCCTCTAGCTAGATACTATATGACTGCTGCCCTGTAGCTACATACTATATGACTGCTGCCCTGTAGCTGGATACTATATGACTGCTGCCCTGTAGTTAGATACTATATAACTGCTGCCCTGTAGCTAGATACTATATGACTGCTGCCCTGTAGCTATATACTATATGACTGCTGCCCTGTAGCTAGATACTAAATGACTGCTGCCCTGTAGCTTGATACTATATGACTGCTGCCCTGTAGCTAGATACTAGATACTATATGACTGCTGCCCTGTAGCTAGATACTATATGACTGCTGCCCTGTAGCTAGATACTATATGACTGCTGCCCTGTAGCTAGATACTAGATACTATATAACTGCTGCCCTGTAGCTAGATACTATATTACTGCTGCCCTGTAGCTAGATACTAACTACAACAGAGTAGTAGAATGTGGTTCTATTGTAGCTAAGGACTAACTACAACAAAGTAGTAGAGTGTGGTTCTACTGTAGCTAGATACTAACTACAACAGAGTAGTAGAATGTGGTTCTATGGTAGTTAGATACCGACTACAACGGAGTATTAGAATGTGGTTCTACTGTAGCTAGATCCTATCTACAACAGAGTAGTAGAGTGTGGTTCTACTGTAGCTAGATCCTATATCCAACAGAGTAGTAGAGTGTGGTTCTACTGTAGCTAGATCCTATATCCAACAGAGTAGTAGTGTGTGGTTCTACTGTAGCTAGATCCTATCTACAACAGAGTAGTAGAGTGTGGTTCTACTGTAGCTAGATCCTGTCTACAACAGAGTAGTAGAGTGTGGTTCTACTGTAGCTAGATCCTATATCCAACAGAGTAGTAGTGTGTGGTTCTACTGTAGCTAGATCCTATCTACAACAGAGTAGTAGAATGTGGTTCTACTGTAGCTAGATCCTATTTCCAACAGAGTAGTAGTGTGTGGTTCTACTGTAGCTAGATCCTATCTACAACAGAGTAGTAGAGTGTGGTTCTACTGTAGCTAGATCCTATTTCCAACAGAGTAGTAGTGTGTGGTTCTACTGTAGCTAGATCCTATCTGACTGCTCCAGTAGTAGAGTGTGGTTGCTCCACTGTAGCTAGATCCTGTCTACAACAGAGTAGTAGAGTGTGGTTCTACTGTAGCTAGATCCTATATCCAACAGAGTAGTAGAGTGTGGTTCTAGTGTGGTTCTACTGTAGCTAGATACTAACTACAACAAAGTAGTAGAGTGTGGTTCTACTGTAGCTAGATCCTATCTACAACAGAGTAGTAGAGTGTGGTTCTACTGTAGCTAGATATCTACAACAGAGTAGTAGAGTGTGGTTCTACTGTAGCTAGATCCTATCTACAACAGAGTAGTAGAATGTGGTTCTACTGTAGCTAGATACTGGTCTGACTGCTCCACTGTAGCTAGATCCTGGTCTGACTGCTTCACTGTAGCTAGATCCTATATCCAACAGAGTAGTAGAGTGTGGTTCTACTATAGCTAGATCCTATATCCAACAGAGTAGTAGAGTGTGGTTCTACTGTAGCTAGATCCTATATCTAACAGAGTAGTAGAGTGACTGTAGCTAGATTGGTCTGACTGCTCCACTGTAGATCCTATCTACAACAGAGTAGTAGAATGTGGTTCTACTGTAGCTAGATACTGGTCTGACTGCTCCACTGTAGCTAGATCCTATCTACAACAGAGTAGTAGAGTGTGGTTCTACTGTAGCTAGATCCTGGTCTAGTAGAGTGTGGTTCACTGTAGCTAGATCCTATCTACAACAGAGTAGTAGAGTGTGGTTCTACTGTAGCTAGATCCTATCTACAACAGAGTAGTAGAGTGTGGTTCTACTGTAGCTAGATCCTATATCCAACAGAGTAGTAGAGTGTGGTTCTACTGTAGCTAGATCCTATATCTAACAGAGTAGTAGAATGTGGTTCTACTGTAGCTAGATCCTATCTACAACAGAGTCTGTGGTTCTACTGAGCTAGATACTGGTCACTGCTCCACTGTAGCTAGATCCTATCTACAACAGAGTATAGAGTGTGGTTCTACTGTAGCTAGATACTGGTCTGACTGCTCCACTGTAGCTAGATCCTATCTACAACAGAGTAGTAGAATGTGGTTCTACTGTAGCTAGATACTGGTCTGACTGCTCCACTGTAGCTAGATCCTGTCTACAACAGAGTATAGAGTGTGGTTCTACTGTAGCTAGATACTGGTCTGACTGCTCCACTGTAGCTAGATCCTATCTACAACAGAGTAGTAGAGTGTGGTTCTACTGTAGCTAGATACTGGTCTGACTGCTCCACTGTAGCTAGATCCTGTCTACAACAGGAGAGTGATACTGCGACAGTCAGCTATGGCAGAGGGCCATAAACCAACCCTATAGATGTTTCCTATATACACATTCTACTGTATGTCCCTTTCATCAGTTCCTGTTTCTTCTTTCCACAGACTTGCTCCTCCTGCGATAGGAGCCACAGTGAATGCCCTTCTCCAGACATATAATGTACATGGAGGAGCCTGCATGAGAGAAACAGAAGTCTTCCCATTCCATTCCAATATAAACTGTGTGCAGGGTGTCAGTCTGAGGACGGGCAAGCACCCAAACAGAGAGCCAGGTAGAGATGAGTTGGTCATGCATTCACAGTTATACTGCCTCTCCTCTCCTCTGTCTCTCCTCTCCTCTGTCTCTCCTCTCCTCTGTCTCTCCTCTCCTCTCCTCTGTCTCTCCTCTCCTCTCCTCTGTCTCTCCTCTCCTCTCCTCTGTCTCTCCTCTCCTCTGTCTCTCCTCTGTCTCTCCTCTCCTCTCCTCTCCTCTGCTCTCCTCTCCTCTGTCTCTCCTCTCCTCTGTCTCTCCTCTCCTCTCCTCCTCTCCTCTGTCTCTGCTCTCCTCTCCATCTCTCTCTCTGTCTCTCCTCTCCTCTCCTCTCCTCTGTCTCTCCTCTCCTCTGTCTCTCCTCTCTCTGTCTCTCCTCTCTCTCTCTCCTCTCCTCTCCTCTCCAGCTCTGTCTCTGCTCTCCTCTCCATCTCTGTCTCTGCCTCTCTCCTCTCCTCTCTCTCCTCTCCTCTTGTCTCTGCCCTCTCCTCTCCTCTCCTCTCTCTCCTCTGTCCTCTCCTCTCTCCTCTCCTCTCCTCTCCTCTCTCCTCCTCTGTCTCTGTCCCTCCTCTCCTCTGTCTCTCCTCTGTCTCTCCTCTCCTCCTGTCTCTCCTCTCCTCTGTCTCTCCTCTGTCTCTCCTCTCTCTGTCTCTCCTCTGTCTCTCCTCTCCTCTGTCTCTCCTCTCCTCTGTCTCTCCTCTCCTCTGTCCTCTCCTCTCCTCTGTCTCTCCTCTCCTCTGTCTCTCCTCTGTCTCTGTCTCTGTCTCCTCCTCTCCTCTGTCTCTCCCTCCTCTCCTCTGTCTCTCCTCTCCTCTGTCTCTCCCTCTCCTCCCTCTGTCTCTGCCCTCCTCTCCTCTGTCTCTCCTCTCCTCTCCTCTGTCTCTCCTCTGTCTCTGCCCTCCTCTCCTCTTCTCTGTCTCTGCCCTCCTCTCCTCTCCTCTGTCTCTCCTCTCCTCTGTCTCTCCTCTCCTCTGTCTCTCCTCTCCTCTGTCTCTGCCCTCCTCTCCTCTCCTCTGTCTCTCCTCTCCTCTCCTCTGTCTCTGCCCTCCTCTCCTCTCCTCTGTCTCTGCCCTCCTCTCCTCTCCTCTCTGTCTCTGCTCTCCTCTCCTCTGTCTCTGCCCTCCTCTCCTCTGTCTCTGCCCTCCTCTCCCTCCTCTCCTCTCCTCTCCTCCTCTGTCTCTGCCCTCCTCTCCTCTCCTCTGTCTCTGCCCTCCTCTCCTCTCCTCTGTCTCTGCCCTCCTCTCCTCTGTCTCTCCTCCTCTCCTCTGTCCCCCTCCTCTCCCTCTGTCTCTGCCCTCCTCTCCTCTGTCTCTGCTCTCCTCTCTCCTCTCCTCTCCTCTCCTCCTCCTCTCCTCTCTCCTCTCCTCTCTCCCTCTCCTCTGTCTCTCCTCTCCTCTGTCTCTCCTCTGTCTCTCCTCTGTCTCTCCTCTCCTCCTCTCCTCTGTCTCTCCTCTCCTCTCTCCCTCCTCTCTGTCTCTCCTCCTCCCTCTCCTCTCCTCTCCTCTCCTCTGTCTCTCCTCTCCTCTCCTCTGTCTCTCCTCTCCTCTCCTCTCCTCTGTCTCTCCTCTCCTCTCCTCTCCTCTCCTCTGTCTCTCCCTCCTCTCCTCTCCTCTCCTCTGTCTCTCCTCTCCCTCTCCTCTCCTCTGTCTCTCCTCTCCTCTGTCTCTCCTCTCCTCTCCTCTCTCCTCCTCTGTCTCTCCTCTCCTCTCCTCTCCTCTCCTCTCCTCTCTCTCTCTCTCTCTCTCTCTCCTCTCCTCTCCTCCCTCTCCTCTCCTCTCCTCTCCTCTCCTCTCCTCTCTCCTCTCCTCTCCTCTCTCTCCTCCTCTCCTCTCCTCCTCTCCTCTCCTCTCCTCTCCTCCTCCTCTCCTCTCCTCCTCTCCTCTCCTCTCCTCTCCTCTCCTCCTCTCCTCTCTCCTCTCCTCCTCTGTCTCTCCTCTGTCTCTCCTCTCCTCTGTCTCTCCTCTCCTCTCCTCTGTCTCTCCTCTCCTCTGTCTCTCCTCTCCTCTGTCTCTCCTCTCCTCTCCTCTGTCTCTGCCCTCCTCTCCTCTCCTCTGTCTCTGCCCTCCTCTCCTCTCCTCTGCCTCTCCTCTCCTCTGTCTCTCCTCTGTCTCTGCCCTCCTCTCCTCTGTCTCTCCTCTCCTCTGTCTCTCCTCTGTCTCTCCTCTCCTCTCCTCCCTCTCCTCTCCTCTCCTCTCCTCTCCTCTCCTCTCCTCTGTCTCTGCCCTCCTCTCCTCTGTCTCTCCTCTGTCTCTCCTCTCCTCTCCATCTCTGTCTCTCCTCTCCTCTCCTCTGTCTCTGCCCTCCTCTCCTCTCCTCTGCCTCTCCTCTCCTCTGTCTCTCCTCTGTCTCTGCCCTCCTCTCCTCTGTCTCTCCTCTCCTCTCCTCTGTCTCTCCTCTGTCTCTCCTCTCCTCTCCTCTGTCTCTGCCCTCCTCTCCTCTGTCTCTCCTCTGTCTCTCCTCTCCCTCTCCATCTCTGTCTCTGCTCTCCTCTCCTCTGGCCATGCATCCTTGCATTCAGAGTTTCTGCTCCAACTCTCTGGGGAATGATTTTTATCCTCACGCTGAAAATATTGTCCATTATTGTGAGAGAGAGTGGCGAAGTGGCTGAAATACAGATGGCTGTTGGGGTTAGGAGGCAGGCAGTGGGGAGAGGCTGAGCTGACTACAGATGGCTGTGGGGTTAGGACTGGGATGGAGCAGGGGTTAGGACTGGGATGGAGCAGAACAGTACTAGGGAAGAGGCTGAGCTGAATACAGATGGCTGTGGGGGTTAGGACTGGGATGGAGCAGAACAGTACTAGGGGAGAGGCTTTGCTGACTACAGATGGCTGATGGGGTTAGGACTGGGATGGAGGGGGGTTAGGACTGGGATGGAGCAGAACAGTACTAGGGGAGAGGCTGAGCTGACTACAGATGGCTGTGGGGGTTAGGACTGGGATGGAGCAGGTACTAGGGGAGAGGCTTAGATGGCTGTCGGGGTTAGGACTGGGATGGAGCAGAACAGTACTAGGGGAGAGGCTGAGCTGAATACAGATGGCTGTGGGGGTTAGGACTGGGATGGAGCAGGGGTTAGGACTGGGATGGAGCAGAACAGTACTAGGGGAGAGGCTTTGAGCTTGACTACAGATGGCTGTTGGGGTTAGGACTGGGATGGAGCAGGGGTTAGGACTGGGATGGAGCAGAACTAGTGGCTGTGGGGGTTAGGACTGGGATGGAGGAGTAGGGGAGAGGCTGAGCTGACTACAGATGGCTGTCGGGGTTAGGACTGGGATGGAGCAGGCAGTACTAGGGGAGAGGCTTTGTTGACTACAGATGGCTGTGGGGGTTAGGACTGGGATGGAGCAGGGGTTAGGACTGGGATGGAGCAGACAGTACTAGGGAGAGGCTGAGCTGACTACAGATGGCTGTGGGGGTTAGGCCTGGGATGGAGCAGAACAGTACTAGGGGAGAGGCTGAGCTGACTACAGATGGCTGTGGGGTTAGGACTGGGATGGAGCAGAACAGTACTAGGGGAGAGGCTGAGCTGACTACGGATGGCTGTGGGGGTTAGGCCTGGGATGGAGCAGAACAGTACTAGGGGAGAGGCTGAGCTGACTACAGATGGCTGTGGGGGTTAGGACTGGGATGGAGCAGAACAGTACTAGGGGAGAGGCTAGGGGAGCGCGAGGGAGACCCAGCCTCCGGTATTTATGCTGCAGTAGTTTATGTGTCGGGGGGCTAGGGTCAGTTTGTTATATCTGGAGTACTTCTCCTGTCCTATTCGGTGTCCTGTGTGAATCTAAGTGTGCTCTCTCTAATTCTCTCTTTCTCTCTTTCTTTCTCTCTCTCGGAGGACCTGAGCCCTAGGACCATGCCCCAGGACCCCTGACATGATGACTCCTTGCTGTCCGCAGTCCACCTGGCCGTGCTGCTGCTCCAGTTTCAACTGTTCTGCCTTATTATTATTGGACCATGCTGGTCATTTATGAACATTTGAACATCTTGGCCATGTTCTGTTATAATCTCCACCCGGCACAGCCAGAAGAGGACTGGCCACCCCACATAGCCTGGTTCCTCTCTAGGCTTCTTCCTAGGTTTTGGCCTTTCTAGGGAGTTTTTCCTAGCCACCGTGCTTCTACACCTGCATTGCTTGCTGTTTGGGGTTTTAGGCTGGGTTTCTGTACAGCACTTTGAGGGAAGGGGGGAGGAGGAGGAAGGGGAGGGAGGAGGAGGAAGGGAAGGGAACGGAACGGAAGGGGTAGGGAAGGGAAGGGAGGAGGAGGAAGGGGAGGGAAGGGGAGGGGGAGGAGGAGGAAGGGAAGGAGGGAGGGAAGGGGAGGGAGGAGGGAGGAGGAAGGGAAGGGAGGGAAGAGGAAGGGGGAGGGGGAGGAAGGGGAGGGAGGAGGAGGAGGAGGAAGGGGAGGGAAGGGAAGAGAAGGGAAGGGTAGGGAGGAGGAGGAAGGGGAGGGAAGGGAAGGGAAGGGAAGGGAAGGGAGGAGGAGGGGAGGGGGAGGAGGAGGAAGGGGAGGGAGGAGGAGGAAGAAGGGGAGGGGATGAGGGGGATGGGAGAGAGGAGGAGGAGGAGGAGGGGGAGGGAGGGGAGGGAGGGAAGTGAGGAGTAAGTGGAGGGAGGGGAGGGGATGAGGGGGAGAGAGGAGGTGGAGGAAGGGGAGGGAGGAGAAGGAGGGGGAGAGAGGGGAGGGAGGAGGAAGTGGAGGGTGGGGGGAAGATAGGAAGGAGGTGGTAGGAGGAGGAGGAGAAAGGGGAGGGAGGAAGGGGAGAGAGGAGGAAGAAGGGGAGGGGAGAAAGGGGAAGGGATGATGGTGAGGGATGAGGAGGAGGAAGGGAAGGGAAGAGGAGGATAGGGGAAGAGAAGGGGGAAAAGGAGGAAAGAGGAGGAAGGAGGATGAGAAAGGGGAGGGAGGAGGAGGGAGGGGAGGGAGGAGGAGGGAAGTTGTAGGAGGAGGAGAGAAGTGGTGTATTGAATGTAAAAGTCCTCCTGCATTCAGGGGAGAAAGGTTTCGTCAGCAGGATAATGTCTAGGGTTAATTCAGGGGAGAAAGGCTTCATCAGCAGGATAATGTCTAGGGTTAATTCAGGGGAGAAAGGCTTCATCAGCAGGATAATGTCTAGGGTTAATTCAGGGTAGAAAGGCTTCATCAGCAGGATAATGTCTAGGGTTAATTCAGGGGAGAGGGTTCATCAGCAGGATAATGTCTAGGGTTAATTCAGGGGAGAAAGGCTTCATCAGCAGGATAATGTCTAGGGTTAATTCAGGGGAGAAAGGCTTCATCAGCAGGATAATGTCTAGGGTTAATTCAGGGGAGAAAGGCTTCATCAGCAGGATAATGTCTAGGGTTAATTCAGGGGAGAAAGGCTTCATCAGCAGGATAATGTCTAGGTTAATTCAGGGGAGAAAGGCTTCATCAGCAGGATAATGTCTAGGGTTAATTCAGGGGAGAAAGGCTTCATCAGCAGGATAATGTCTAGGGTTAATTCAGGGGAGAAAGGCTTCATCAGCAGGATAATGTCTAGGGTTAATTCAGGGGAGAAAGGCTTCATTAGCAGGATAATGTCTAGGGTTAATTCAGGGGAGAGGGTTCATCAGCAGGATAATGTCTAGGGTTAATTCAGGGGAGAAAGGCTTCATCAGCAGGATAATGTCTAGGGTTAATTCAGGGGAGAAAGGCTTCATCAGCAGGATAATGTCTAGGGTTAATTCAGGGAGAAAGGCTTCATCAGCAGGATAATGTCTAGGGTTAATTCAGGGGAGAAAGGCTTCATCAGCAGGATAATGTCTAGGGTTAATTCAGGGAGAAAGGCTTCATCAGCAGGATAATGTCTAGGGTTAATTCAGGGAGAGGGTTCATCAGCAGGATAATGTCTAGGGTTAATTCAGGGGAGAAAGGCTTCATCAGCAGGATAATGTCTAGGGTTAATTCAGGGGAGAAAGGCTTCATCAGCAGGATAATGTCTAGGTAAATTCAGGGAGAAAGGCTTCATCAGCAGGATAATGTCTAGGGTTAATTCAGGGTAGAAAGGCTTCATCAGCAGGATAATGTCTAGGGTTAATTCAGGGAGAAAGGCTTCATCAGCAGGATAATGTCTAGGGTTAATTCAGGGGAGAAAGGCTTCATCAGCAGGATAATGTCTAGGGTTAATTCAGGGGAGAAAGGCTTCATCAGCAGGATAATGTCTAGGGTTAATTCAGGGGAGAAAGGCTTCATCAGCAGGATAATGTCTAGGGTTAATTCAGGGGAGAAAGGCTTCATCAGCAGGATAATGTCTAGGGTTAATTCAGGGAGAAAGGCTTCATCAGCAGGATAATGTCTAGGGTTAATTCAGGGAGAAAGGCTTCATCAGCAGGATAATGTCTAGGGTTAATTCAGGGAGAAAGGCTTCATTAGCAGGATCATGTCTAGGGTTAATTCAGGGGAGAAAGGCTTCGTCAGCAGGATAATGTCTAGGGTTAATTCAGGGTAGAAAGGCTTCGTCAGCAGGATAATGTCTAGGGTTAATTCAGGGTAGAAAGGCTTCGTCAGCAGGATAATGTCTAGGGTTAATTCAGGGGAGAGGGTTCATCAGCAGGATAATGTCTAGGGTTAATTCAGGGGAGAAAGGCTTCGTCAGCAGGATAATGTCTAGGGTTAATTCAGGGGAGAAAGGCTTCATCAGCAGGATAATGTCTAGGGTTAATTCAGGGGAGAAAGGCTTCATCAGCAGGATAATGTCTAGGGTTAATTCAGGGGAGAAAGGCTTCATCAGCAGGATAATGTCTGGGGTTAATTCAGGGGAGAAAGGCTTCGTCAGCAGGATAATGTCTAGGGTTAATTCAGGGGAGAAAGGCTTCATCAGCAGGATAATGTCTAGGGTTAATTCAGGGGAGAAAGGCTTCATCAGCAGGATAATGTCTAGGGTTAATTCAGGGGAGAAAGGCTTCGTCAGCAGGATAATGTCTGGGGTTAATTCAGGGGAGAAAGGCTTCGTCAGCAGGATAATGTCTAGGGTTAATTCAGGGGAGAAAGGCTTCATTAGCAGGATAATGTCTAGGGTTAATTCAGGGGAGAAAGGCTTCATCAGCAGGATAATGTCTAGGGTTAATTCAGGGGAGAAAGGCTTCATCAGCAGGATAATGTCTAGGGTTAATTCAGGGAGAAAGGCTTCATCAGCAGGATAATGTCTAGGTTAATTCAGGAGAGAAAGGCTTCATCAGCAGGATAATGTCTAGGGTTAATTCAGGGGAGAGGGTTCATCAGCAGGATAATGTCTAGGGTTAATTCAGGGAGAAAGGCTTCATCAGCAGGATAATGTCTAGGGTTAATTCAGGGGAGAAAGGCTTCATCAGCAGGATAATGTCTAGGGTTAATTCAGGGAGAAAGGCTTCATCAGCAGGATAATGTCTAGGGTTAATTCAGGGTAGAAAGGCTTCATCAGCAGGATAATGTCTAGGGTTAATTCAGGGGAGAAAGGCTTCATCAGCAGGATAATGTCTAGGTTAATTCAGGGAGAAAGGCTTCATCAGCAGGATAATGTCTAGGGTTAATTCAGGGAGAAAGGCTTCATCAGCAGGATAATGTCTAGGGTTAATTCAGGGAGAAAGGCTTCATCAGCAGGATAATGTCTAGGGTTAATTCAGGGAGAAAGGCTTCAGCAGGATAATGTCTAGGGTTAATTCAGGGGAGAAAGGCTTCATCAGCAGGATAATGTCTAGGGTTAATTCAGGGGAGAAAGGCTTCATCAGCAGGATAATGTCTAGGGTTAATTCAGGGGAGAAAAGGCTTCATCAGCAGGATAATGTCTAGGGTTAATTCAGGGAGAAAGGCTTCATCAGCAGGATAATGTCTAGGGTTAATTCAGGGGAGAAAGGCTTCATCAGCAGGATAATGTCTAGGGTTAATTCAGGGAGAGGGTTCATCAGCAGGATAATGTCTAGGGTTAATTCAGGGAGAAAGGCTTCATCAGCAGGATAATGTCTAGGGTTAATTCAGGGGAGAAAGGCTTCATCAGCAGGATAATGTCTAGGGTTAATTCAGGGGAGAAAGGCTTCATCAGCAGGATAATGTCTAGGGTTAATTCAGGGGAGAAAGGCTTCATCAGCAGGATAATGTCTAGGGTTAATTCAGGGGAGAGGGTTCATCAGCAGGATAATGTCTAGGGTTAATTCAGGGGAGAAAGGCTTCATCAGCAGGATAATGTCTAGGGTTAATTCAGGGAGAAAGGCTTCATCAGCAGGATAATGTCTAGGGTTAATTCAGGGGAGAAAGGCTTCATCAGCAGGATAATGTCTAGGGCTATTCAGGGAGAAAGGCTTCATCAGCAGGATAATGTCTAGGGTTAATTCAGGGGAGAGGGTTCATCAGCAGGATAATGTCTAGGGCTAATTACTAGGGGAGAAAGGCTTCATCAGCAGGATAATGTCTAGGGTTAATTCAGGGAGAAAGGCTTCATCAGCAGGATAATGTCTAGGGCTAATTTAAAGGCTAAAGCAGGATAATGAGGGTTGGATGGAGGGACATCAGGGCTGATTACTAAACAGGAGAGGGTTGTATCATCAGGGCTGATTACTAAACAGGAGAGGGTTGTATCATCAGGGCTGATTACTAAACAGGAGAGGGTTGGATGGAGGGACATCAGGGCTGATTACTAAACAGGAGAGGGTTGTATCATCAGGGCTGATTACTAAACAGGAGAGGGTTGGATGGAGGGACATCAGGGCTGATTACTAAACAGGAGAGGGTTGTATCATCAGGGCTGATTACTAAACAGGAGAGGGTTGTATCATCAGGGCTGATTACTAAGCAGGAGAGGGTTGTATCATCAGGGCTGATTACTAAACAGGAGAGGGTTGTATCATCAGGACTGATTACTAAACAGGAGAGGGTTGGATGGAGGGACATCAGGGCTGATTACTAAACAGGAGAGGGTTGGATGGAGGGACATCAGGGCTGATTACTAAACAGGAGAGGGTTGGATGGAGGGACATCAGGGCTGATTACTAAACAGGAGAGGGTTGGATGGAGGGACATCAGGGCTGATTACTAAACAGGAGAGGGTTGGATGGAGGGACATCAGGGCTGATTACTAAACAGGAGAGGGTTGGATGGAGGGACATCAGGGCTGATTACTAAACAGGAGAGGGTTGGATGGAGGGACATCAGGGCTGATTACTAAACAGGAGAGGGTTGGATGGAGGGACATCAGGGCTGATTACTAAACAGGAGAGGGTTGGATGGAGGGACATCAGGGCTGATTACTAAACAGGAGAGGGTTGGATGGAGGGACATCAGGGCTGATTACTAAACAGGAGAGGGTTGTATCATCAGGGCTGATTACTAAACAGGAGAGGGTTGTATCATCAGGGCTGATTACTAAACAGGAGAGGGTTGGATGGAGGGACATCAGGGCTGATTACTAAACAGGAGAGGGTTGGATGGAGGGACATCAGGGCTGATTACTAAACAGGAGAGGGTTGGATGGAGGGACATCAGGGCTGATTACTAAACAGGAGAGGGTTGTACATCAGGGCTGATTACTAAACAGGAGAGGGTTGGATGGAGGGACATCAGGGCTGATTACTAAACAGGAGAGGGTTGTATCATCAGGGCTGATTACTAAACAGGAGAGGGTTGTATCATCAGGGCTGATTACTAAACAGGAGAGGGTTGTATCATCAGGGCTGATTACTAAACAGGAGAGGGTTGTATCATCAGGGCTGATTACTAAACAGGAGAGGGTTGTATCATCAGGGCTGATTACTAAACAGGAGAGGGTTGGATGGAGGGACATCAGGGCTGATTACTAAACAGGAGAGGGTTGTATCATCAGGGCTGATTACTAAACAGGAGAGGGTTGTATCATCAGGGCTGATTACTAAACAGGAGAGGGTTGGATGGAGGGACATCAGGGCTGATTACTAAACAGGAGAGGGTTGTATCATCAGGGCTGATTACTAAACAGGAGGGGTTGGATGGAGGGACATCAGGGCTGATTACTAAACAGGAGAGGGTTGGATGGAGGGACATCAGGGCTGATTACTAAACAGGAGAGGGTTGTATCATCAGGGCTGATTACTAAACAGGAGAGGGTTGTATCATCAGGGCTGATTACTAAACAGGAGAGGGTTGGATCATCAGGGCTGATTACTAAACAGGAGAGGGTTGGATGGAGGGACATCAGGGCTGATTACTAAACAGGAGAGGGTTGTATCATCAGGGCTGATTACTAAACAGGAGAGGGTTGTATCATCAGGGCTGATTACTAAACAGGAGAGGGTTGGATGGAGGGACATCAGGGCTGATTACTAAACAGGAGAGGGTTGTATCATCAGGGCTGATTACTAAACAGGAGAGGGTTGTATCATCAGGGCTGATTACTAAACAGGAGAGGGTTGGATCATCAGGGCTGATTACTAAACAGGAGAGGGTTGTATCATCAGGGCTGATTACTAAACAGGAGAGGGTTGGATGGAGGGACATCAGGGCTGATTACTAAACAGGAGAGGGTTGGATGGAGGGTCATCAGGGCTGATTACTAAACAGGAGAGGGTTGGATGGAGGGACATCAGGGCTGATTACTAAACAGGAGAGGGTTGTATCATCAGGGCTGATTACTAAACAGGAGAGGGTTGTATCATCAGGGCTGATTACTAAACAGGAGAGGGTTGGATGGAGGGACATCAGGGCTGATTACTAAACAGGAGAGGGTTGGATGGAGGGACATCAGGGCTGATTACTAAACAGGAGAGGGTTGTATCATCAGGGCTGATTACTAAACAGGAGAGGGTTGTATCATCAGGGCTGATTACTAAACAGGAGAGGGTTGTATCATCAGGGCTGATTACTAAACAGGAGAGGGTTGGATGGAGGGACATCAGGGCTGATTACTAAACAGGAGAGGGTTGGATGGAGGGACATCAGGGCTGATTACTAAACAGGAGAGGGTTGTATCATCAGGGCTGATTACTAAACAGGAGAGGGTTGTATCATCAGGGCTGATTACTAAACAGGAGAGGGTTGTATCATCAGGGCTGAT
This sequence comes from Oncorhynchus gorbuscha, assembly GCF_021184085.1. Taxonomy (NCBI): domain Eukaryota; kingdom Metazoa; phylum Chordata; class Actinopteri; order Salmoniformes; family Salmonidae; genus Oncorhynchus; species Oncorhynchus gorbuscha. The sequence goes on along the minus strand of NW_025746020.1, from coordinate 15,783 downwards.
TACTAAACAGGAGAGGGTTGTATCATCAGGGCTGATTACTAAACAGGAGAGGGTTGTATCATCAGGGCTGATTACTAAACAGGAGAGGGTTGTATCATCAGGGCTGATTACTAAACAGGAGAGGGTTGGATGGAGGGACATCAGGGCTGATTACTAAACAGGAGAGGGTTGGATGGAGGGACATCAGGGCTGATTACTAAACAGGAGAGGGTTGGATGGAGGGACATCAGGGCTGATTACTAAACAGGAGAGGGTTGGATCATCAGGGCTGATTACTAAACAGGAGAGGGTTGGATGGAGGGACATCAGGGCTGATTACTAAACAGGAGAGGGTTGGATGGAGGGACATCAGGGCTGATTACTAAACAGGAGAGGGTTGGATGGAGGGACATCAGGGCTGATTACTAAACAGGAGAGGGTTGGATGGAGGGACATCAGGGCTGATTACTAAACAGGAGAGGGTTGGATGGAGGGACATCAGGGCTGATTACTAAACAGGAGAGGGTTGGATGGAGGGACATCAGGGCTGATTACTAAACAGGAGAGGGTTGGATGGAGGGACATCAGGGCTGATTACTAAACAGGAGAGGGTTGTATCATCAGGGCTGATTACTAAACAGGAGAGGGTTGTATCATCAGGGCTGATTACTAAACAGGAGAGGGTTGTATGGAGGGACATCAGGGCTGATTACTAAACAGGAGAGGGTTGGATGGAGGGACATCAGGGCTGATTACTAAACAGGAGAGGGTTGGATGGAGGGACATCAGGGCTGATTACTAAACAGGAGAGGGTTGTATCATCAGGGCTGATTACTAAACAGGAGAGGGTTGTATCATCAGGGCTGATTACTAAACAGGAGAGGGTTGTATCATCAGGGCTGATTACTAAACAGGAGAGGGTTGTATCATCAGGGCTGATTACTAAACAGGAGAGGGTTGGATGGAGGGACATCAGGGCTGATTACTAAACAGGAGAGGGTTGGATGGACATCAGGGCTGATTACTAAACAGGAGAGGGTCATCAGGGCTGATTACTAAACAGGAGAGGGTTGTATCATCAGGGCTGATTACTAAACAGGAGAGGGTTGGATCATCAGGGCTGATTACTAAACAGGAGAGGGTTGTATCATCAGGGCTGATTACTAAACAGGAGAGGGTTGGATGGAGGGACATCAGGGCTGATTACTAAACAGGAGAGGGTTGTATCATCAGGGCTGATTACTAAACAGGAGAGGGTTGGATGGAGGGACATCAGGGCTGATTACTAAACAGGAGAGGGTTGGATCATCAGGGCTGATTACTAAACAGGAGAGGGTTGGATGGAGGGACATCAGGGCTGATTACTAAACAGGAGAGGGTTGGATGGAGGGACATCAGGGCTGATTACTAAACAGGAGAGGGTTGGATGGAGGGTCATCAGGATTGATTACTAAACAGGAGAGGGTTGGATGGATGGAGGGACATCAGGGCTGATTACTAAACAGGAGAGGGTTGGATGGAGGGACATCAGGGCTGATTACTAAACAGGAGAGGGTTGTATCATCAGGGCTGATTACTAAACAGGAGAGGGTTGTATCATCAGGGCTGATTACTAAACAGGAGAGGGTTGGATGGAGGGACATCAGGGCTGATTACTAAACAGGAGAGGGTTGTATCATCAGGGCTGATTACTAAACAGGAGAGGGTTGGATGGAGGGACATCAGGGCTGATTACTAAACAGGAGAGGGTTGTATCATCAGGGCTGATTACTAAACAGGAGAGGGTTGTATCATCAGGGCTGATTACTAAACAGGAGAGGGTTGGATGGAGGGACATCAGGGCTGATTACTAAACAGGAGAGGGTTGTATCATCAGGGCTGATTACTAAACAGGAGAGGGTTGGATGGAGGATCATCAGGGCTGATTACTAAACAGGAGAGGGTTGGATGGAGGGTCATCAGGGCTGATTACTAAACAGGAGAGGGTTGTATCATCAGGGCTGATTACTAAACAGGAGAGGGTTGTATCATCAGGGCTGATTACTAAACAGGAGAGGGTTGTATCATCAGGGCTGATTACTAAACAGGAGAGGGTTGTATCATCAGGGCTGATTACTAAACAGGAGAGGGTTGGATGGAGGGACATCAGGGCTGATTACTAAACAGGAGAGGGTTGGATGGAGGGTCATCAGGGCTGATTACTAAACAGGAGAGGGTTGGATCATCAGGGCTGATTACTAAACAGGAGAGGGTTGTATCATCAGGGCTGATTACTAAACAGGAGAGGGTTGTATCATCAGGGCTGATTACTAAACAGGAGAGGGTTGTATCATCAGGGCTGATTACTAAACAGGAGAGGGTTGGATGGAGGGACATCAGGGCTGATTACTAAACAGGAGAGGGTTGGATGGAGGGACATCAGGGCTGATTACTAAACAGGAGAGGGTTGGATGGAGGGACATCAGGGCTGATTACTAAACAGGAGATGGTTGTATCATCAGGGCTGATTACTAAACAGGAGAGGGTTGGATGGAGGGACATCAGGGCTGATTACTAAACAGGAGAGGGTTGGATGGAGGGTCATCAGGGCTGATTACTAAACAGGAGAGGGTTGTATCATCAGGGCTGATTACTAAACAGGAGAGGGTTGTATCATCAGGGCTGATTACTAAACAGGAGAGGGTTGTATCATCAGGGCTGATTACTAAACAGGAGAGGGTTGGATGGAGGGACATCAGGGCTGATTACTAAACAGGAGAGGGTTGTATCATCAGGGCTGATTACTAAACAGGAGAGGGTTGGATGGAGGGACATCAGGGCTGATTACTAAACAGGAGAGGGTTGGATGGAGGGACATCAGGGCTGATTACTAAACAGGAGAGGGTTGGATGGAGGGACATCAGGGCTGATTACTAAACAGGAGAGGGTTGGATGGAGGGACATCAGGGCTGATTACTAAACAGGAGAGGGTTGTATCATCAGGGCTGATTACTAAACAGGAGAGGGTTGGATGGATGGGGGACATCAGGGCTGATTACTAAACAGGAGAGGGAGGATGGAGGGACATCAGGGCTGATTACTAAACAGGAGAGGGTTGGATCATCAGGGCTGATTACTAAACAGGAGAGGGTTGGATGGAGGGACATCAGGGCTGATTACTAAACAGGAGAGGGTTGTATCATCAGGGCTGATTACTAAACAGGAGAGGGTTGGATCATCAGGGCTGATTACTAAACAGGAGAGGGTTGTATCATCAGGGCTGATTACTAAACAGGAGAGGGTTGGATGGAGGGACATCAGGGCTGATTACTAAACAGGAGAGGGTTGGATGGAGGGACATCAGGGCTGATTACTAAACAGGAGAGGGTTGGATGGAGGGACATCAGGGCTGATTACTAAACAGGAGAGGGTTGGATGGAGGGACATCAGGGCTGATTACTAAACAGGAGAGGGTTGGATGGAGGGACATCAGGGCTGATTACTAAACAGGAGAGGGTTGGATGGAGGGACATCAGGGCTGATTACTAAACAGGAGAGGGTTGGATGGAGGGTCATCAGGGCTGATTACTAAACAGGAGAGGGTTGGATGGAGGGGGCTGATTACTAAACAGGAGAGGGTTGTATCATCAGGGCTGATTACTAAACAGGAGAGGGTTGGATGGAGGGACATCAGGGCTGATTACTAAACAGGAGAGGGTTGTATCATCAGGGCTGATTACTAAACAGGAGAGGGTTGGATGGAGGGACATCAGGGCTGATTACTAAACAGGAGAGGGTTGTATCATCAGGGCTGATTACTAAACAGGAGAGGGTTGTATCATCAGGGCTGATTACTAAACAGGAGAGGGTTGGATGGAGGGACATCAGGGCTGATTACTAAACAGGAGAGGGTTGGATGGAGGGACATCAGGGCTGATTACTAAACAGGAGAGGGTTGGATCATCAGGGCTGATTACTAAACAGGAGAGGGTTGTATCATCAGGGCTGATTACTAAACAGGAGAGGGTTGTATCATCAGGGCTGATTACTAAACAGGAGAGGGTTGTATCATCAGGGCTGATTACTAAACAGGAGAGGGTTGGATGGAGGGACATCAGGGCTGATTACTAAACAGGAGAGGGTTGGATGGAGGGTCATCAGGGCTGATTACTAAACAGGAGAGGGTTGTATCATCAGGGCTGATTACTAAACAGGAGAGGGTTGGATGGAGGGACATCAGGGCTGATTACTAAACAGGAGAGGGTTGGATGGAGGGTCATCAGGGCTGATTACTAAACAGGAGAGGGTTGGATGGAGGGTCATCAGGGCTGATTACTAAACAGGAGAGGGTTGGATGGAGGGACATCAGGGCTGATTACTAAACAGGAGAGGGTTGTATCATCAGGGCTGATTACTAAACAGGAGAGGGTTGTATCATCAGGGCTGATTACTAAACAGGAGAGGGTTGGATGGAGGGACATCAGGGCTGATTACTAAACAGGAGAGGGTTGGATGGAGGGACATCAGGGCTGATTACTAAACAGGAGAGGGTTGTATCATCAGGGCTGATTACTAAACAGGAGAGGGTTGTATCATCAGGGCTGATTACTAAACAGGAGAGGGTTGTATCATCAGGGCTGATTACTAAACAGGAGAGGGTTGTATCATCAGGGCTGATTACTAAACAGGAGAGGGTTGGATGGAGGGACATCAGGGCTGATTACTAAACAGGAGAGGGTTGTATCATCAGGGCTGATTACTAAACAGGAGAGGGTTGTATCATCAGGGCTGATTACTAAACAGGAGAGGGTTGGATGGAGGGACATCAGGGCTGATTACTAAACAGGAGAGGGTTGTATCATCAGGGCTGATTACTAAACAGGAGAGGGTTGGATGGAGGGACATCAGGGCTGATTACTAAACAGGAGAGGGTTGGATGGAGGGACATCAGGGCTGATTACTAAACAGGAGAGGGTTGGATGGAGGACATCAGGGCTGATTACTAAACAGGAGAGGGTTGGATGGAGGGACATCAGGGCTGATTACTAAACAGGAGAGGGTTGGATGGAGGACATCAGGGCTGATTACTAAACAGGAGAGGGTTGGATGGAGGGACATCAGGGCTGATTACTAAACAGGAGAGGGTTGTATCATCAGGGCTGATTACTAAACAGGAGAGGGTTGGATGGAGGGACATCAGGGCTGATTACTAAACAGGAGAGGGTTGTATCATCAGGGCTGATTACTAAACAGGAGAGGGTTGGATGGAGGGACATCAGGGCTGATTACTAAACAGGAGAGGGTTGTATCATCAGGGCTGATTACTAAACAGGAGAGGGTTGGATGGAGGGACATCAGGGCTGATTACTAAACAGGAGAGGGTTGTATCATCAGGGCTGATTACTAAACAGGAGAGGGTTGGATGGAGGGACATCAGGGCTGATTACTAAACAGGAGAGGGTTGGATGGAGGGACATCAGGGCTGATTACTAAACAGGAGAGGGTTGGATGGAGGGACATCAGGGCTGATTACTAAACAGGAGAGGGTTGTATCATCAGGGCTGATTACTAAACAGGAGAGGGTTGGATGGAGGGACATCAGGGCTGATTACTAAACAGGAGAGGGTTGTATCATCAGGGCTGATTACTAAACAGGAGAGGTTGGATGGAGGGACATCAGGGCTGATTACTAAACAGGAGAGGGTTGTATCATCAGGGCTGATTACTAAACAGGAGGGGTTGTATCATCAGGGCTGATTACTAAACAGGAGAGGGTTGGATGGATGGAGGGACATCAGGGCTGATTACTAAACAGGAGAGGGTTGTATCATCAGGGCTGATTACTAAACAGGAGAGGGTTGGATGGAGGGACATCAGGGCTGATTACTAAACAGGAGAGGGTTGGATGGATGGAGGGACATCAGGGCTGATTACTAAACAGGAGAGGGTTGTATCATCAGGGCTGATTACTAAACAGGAGAGGGTTGTATCATCAGGGCTGATTACTAAACAGGAGAGGGTTGTATCATCAGGGCTGATTACTAAACAGGAGAGGGTTGGATGGAGGGACATCAGGGCTGATTACTAAACAGGAGAGGGTTGGATGGAGGGACATCAGGGCTGATTACTAAACAGGAGAGGGTTGGATGGAGGGACATCAGGGCTGATTACTAAACAGGAGAGGGTTGTATCATCAGGGCTGATTACTAAACAGGAGAGGGTTGTATCATCAGGGCTGATTACTAAACAGGAGAGGGTTGGATGGATGGAGGGACATCAGGGCTGATTACTAAACAGGAGAGGGTTGTATCATCAGGGCTGATTACTAAACAGGAGAGGGTTGGATGGAGGGACATCAGGGCTGATTACTAAACAGGAGAGGGTTGTATCATCAGGGCTGATTACTAAACAGGAGAGGGTTGGATGGAGGGACATCAGGGCTGATTACTAAACAGGAGAGGGTTGTATCATCAGGGCTGATTACTAAACAGGAGAGGGTTGTATCATCAGGGCTGATTACTAAACAGGAGAGGGTTGTATCATCAGGGCTGATTACTAAACAGGAGAGGGTTGGATGGAGGGACATCAGGGCTGATTACTAAACAGGAGAGGGTTGGATCATCAGGGCTGATTACTAAACAGGAGAGGGTTGGATGGAGGGACATCAGGGCTGATTACTAAACAGGAGAGGGTTGTATCATCAGGGCTGATTACTAAACAGGAGAGGGTTGTATCATCAGGGCTGATTACTAAACAGGAGAGGGTTGTATCATCAGGGCTGATTACTAAACAGGAGAGGGTTGGATGGAGGACATCAGGGCTGATTACTAAACAGGAGAGGGTTGGATGGAGGGACATCAGGGCTGATTACTAAACAGGAGAGGGTTGGATGGAGGGACATCAGGGCTGATTACTAAACAGGAGAGGGTTGGATGGAGGGACATCAGGGCTGATTACTAAACAGGAGAGGGTTGGATGGAGGGACATCAGGGCTGATTACTAAACAGGAGAGGGTTGGATGGAGGGACATCAGGGCTGATTACTAAACAGGAGAGGGTTGTATCATCAGGGCTGATTACTAAACAGGAGAGGGTTGGATGGAGGGACATCAGGGCTGATTACTAAACAGGAGAGGGTTGTATCATCAGGGCTGATTACTAAACAGGAGAGGGTTGGATGGAGGGACATCAGTGCTGATTACTAAACAGGAGAGGGTTGGATGGAGGGACATCAGGGCTGATTACTAAACAGGAGAGGGTTGGATGGAGGGACATCAGGGCTGATTACTAAACAGGAGAGGGTTGGATGGAGGGACATCAGGGCTGATTACTAAACAGGAGAGGGTTGGATGGAGGGACATCAGGGCTGATTACTAAACAGGAGAGGGTTGGATGGAGGGACATCAGGGCTGATTACTAAACAGGAGAGGGTTGGATGGAGGGACATCAGGGCTGATTACTAAACAGGAGAGGGTTGGATGGAGGGACATCAGGGCTGATTACTAAACAGGAGAGGGTTGGATGGAGGGACATCAGGGCTGATTACTAAACAGGAGAGGGTTGTATCATCAGGGCTGATTACTAAACAGGAGAGGGTTGTATCATCAGGGCTGATTACTAAACAGGAGAGGGTTGGATGGATGGAGGGACATCAGGGCTGATTACTAAACAGGAGAGGGTTGTATCATCAGGGCTGATTACTAAACAGGAGAGGGTTGTATCATCAGGGCTGATTACTAAACAGGAGAGGGTTGTATCATCAGGGCTGATTACTAAACAGGAGAGGGTTGTATCATCAGGGCTGATTACTAAACAGGAGAGGGTTGGATGGAGGGACATCAGGGCTGATTACTAAACAGGAGAGGGTTGGATGGAGGGACATCAGGGCTGATTACTAAACAGGAGAGGGTTGGATGGAGGGACATCAGGGCTGATTACTAAACAGGAGAGGGTTGTATCATCAGGGCTGATTACTAAACAGGAGAGGGTTGGATGGAGGGACATCAGGGCTGATTACTAAACAGGAGAGGGTTGGATGGAGGGACATCAGGGCTGATTACTAAACAGGAGAGGGTTGTATCATCAGGGCTGATTACTAAACAGGAGAGGGTTGGATGGAGGGACATCAGGGCTGATTACTAAACAGGAGAGGGTTGGATCATCAGGGCTGATTACTAAACAGGAGAGGGTTGGATGGAGGGACATCAGGGCTGATTACTAAACAGGAGAGGGTTGGATGGAGGGTCATCAGGGCTGATTACTAAACAGGAGAGGGTTGTATCATCAGGGCTGATTACTAAACAGGAGAGGTTGTATCATCAGGGCTGATTACTAAACAGGAGAGGGTTGGATGGAGGGACATCAGGGCTGATTACTAAACAGGAGAGGGTTGTATCATCAGGGCTGATTACTAAACAGGAGAGGGTTGGATGGAGGGACATCAGGGCTGATTACTAAACAGGAGAGGGTTGTATCATCAGGGCTGATTACTAAACAGGAGAGGGTTGTATCATCAGGGCTGATTACTAAACAGGAGAGGGTTGGATGGAGGGACATCAGGGCTGATTACTAAACAGGAGAGGGTTGGATGGAGGGACATCAGGGCTGATTACTAAACAGGAGAGGGTTGTATCATCAGGGCTGATTACTAAACAGGAGAGGGTTGGATGGATGGAGGGACATCAGGGCTGATTACTAAACAGGAGAGGGTTGGATGGAGGGACATCAGGGCTGATTACTAAACAGGAGAGGGTTGGATGGAGGGACATCAGGGCTGATTACTAAACAGGAGAGGGTTGGATGGAGGGACATCAGGGCTGATTACTAAACAGGAGAGGGTTGGATGGAGGGTCATCAGGGCTGATTACTAAACAGGAGAGGGTTGGATGGAGGGACATCAGGGCTGATTACTAAACAGGAGAGGGTTGGATGGAGGGACATCAGGGCTGATTACTAAACAGGAGAGGGTTGGATGGAGGGTCATCAGGGCTGATTACTAAACAGGAGAGGGTTGGATGGAGGGACATCAGGGCTGATTACTAAACAGGAGAGGGTTGTATCATCAGGGCTGATTACTAAACAGGAGAGGGTTGGATGGAGGGACATCAGGGCTGATTACTAAACAGGAGAGGGTTGGATGGAGGGACATCAGGGCTGATTACTAAACAGGAGAGGGTTGTATCATCAGGGCTGATTACTAAACAGGAGAGGGTTGTATCATCAGGGCTGATTACTAAACAGGAGAGGGTTGTATCATCAGGGCTGATTACTAAACAGGAGAGGGTTGTATCATCAGGGCTGATTACTAAACAGGAGAGGGTTGGATCATCAGGGCTGATTACTAAACAGGAGAGGGTTGTATCATCAGGGCTGATTACTAAACAGGAGAGGGTTGGATGGAGGGACATCAGGGCTGATTACTAAACAGGAGAGGGTTGTATCATCAGGGCTGATTACTAAACAGGAGAGGGTTGGATGGAGGGACATCAGGGCTGATTACTAAACAGGAGAGGGTTGGATCATCAGGGCTGATTACTAAACAGGAGAGGGTTGGATCATCAGGGCTGATTACTAAACAGGAGAGGGTTGTATCATCAGGGCTGATTACTAAACAGGAGAGGGTTGGATCATCAGGGCTGATTACTAAACAGGAGAGGGTTGTATCATCAGGGCTGATTACTAAACAGGAGAGGGTTGGATCATCAGGGCTGATTACTAAACAGGAGAGGGTTGTATCATCAGGGCTGATTACTAAACAGGAGAGGGTTGGATGGAGGGACATCAGGGCTGATTACTAAACAGGAGAGGGTTGTATCATCAGGGCTGATTACTAAACAGGAGAGGGTTGGATGGAGGGTCATCAGGGCTGATTACTAAACAGGAGAGGGTTGGATGGAGGGACATCAGGGCTGATTACTAAACAGGAGAGGGTTGTATCATCAGGGCTGATTACTAAACAGGAGAGGGTTGGATGGAGGGACATCAGGGCTGATTACTAAACAGGAGAGGGCTGTATCATCAGGGCTGATTACTAAACAGGAGAGGGTTGGATGGAGGGACATCAGGGCTGATTACTAAACAGGAGAGGGTTGGATGGAGGGACATCAGGGCTGATTACTAAACAGGAGAGGGTTGGATCATCAGGGCTGATTACTAAACAGGAGAGGGTTGGATGGAGGGACATCAGGGCTGATTACTAAACAGGAGAGGGTTGTATCATCAGGGCTGATTACTAAACAGGAGAGGGTTGTATCATCAGGGCTGATTACTAAACAGGAGAGGGTTGTATCATCAGGGCTGATTACTAAACAGGAGAGGGTTGTATGGAGGGACATCAGGGCTGATTACTAAACAGGAGAGGGTTGTATCATCAGGGCTGATTACTAAACAGGAGAGGGTTGTATCATCAGGGCTGATTACTAAACAGGAGAGGGTTGGATGGAGGGACATCAGGGCTGATTACTAAACAGGAGAGGGTTGTATCATCAGGGCTGATTACTAAACAGGAGAGGGTTGTATCATCAGGGCTGATTACTAAACAGGAGAGGGTTGTATCATCAGGGCTGATTACTAAACAGGAGAGGGTTGTATCATCAGGGCTGATTACTAAACAGGAGAGGGTTGGATGGAGGGTCATCAGGGCTGATTACTAAACAGGAGAGGGTTGGATGGAGGGACATCAGGGCTGATTACTAAACAGGAGAGGGTTGGATGGAGGGTCATCAGGGCTGATTACTAAACAGGAGAGGGTTGGATGGAGGGACATCAGGGCTGATTACTAAACAGGAGAGGGTTGGATGGAGGGACATCAGGGCTGATTACTAAACAGGAGAGGGTTGTATCATCAGGGCTGATTACTAAACAGGAGAGGGTTGGATGGAGGGACATCAGGGCTGATTACTAAACAGGAGAGGGTTGTATCATCAGGGCTGATTACTAAACAGGAGAGGGTTGGATGGAGGGACATCAGGGCTGATTACTAAACAGGAGAGGGTTGGATGGAGGGACATCAGGGCTGATTACTAAACAGGAGAGGGTTGTATCATCAGGGCTGATTACTAAACAGGAGAGGGTTGGATGGAGGGACATCAGGGCTGATTACTAAACAGGAGAGGGTTGGATGGAGGGTCATCAGGGCTGATTACTAAACAGGAGAGGGTTGGATCATCAGGGCTGATTACTAAACAGGAGAGGGTTGTATCATCAGGGCTGATTACTAAACAGGAGAGGGTTGTATCATCAGGGCTGATTACTAAACAGGAGAGGGTTGTATCATCAGGGCTGATTACTAAACAGGAGAGGGTTGGATGGAGGACATCAGGGCTGATTACTAAACAGGAGAGGGTTGGATGGAGGGACATCAGGGCTGATTACTAAACAGGAGAGGGTTGGATGGAGGGACATCAGGGCTGATTACTAAACAGGAGAGGGTTGTATCATCAGGGCTGATTACTAAACAGGAGAGGGTTGTATCATCAGGGCTGATTACTAAACAGGAGAGGGTTGTATCATCAGGGCTGATTACTAAACAGGAGAGGGTTGTATCATCAGGGCTGATTACTAAACAGGAGAGGGTTGGATGGAGGGTCATCAGGGCTGATTACTAAACAGGAGAGGGTTGTATCATCAGGGCTGATTACTAAACAGGAGAGGGTTGTATCATCAGGGCTGATTACTAAACAGGAGAGGGTTGTATCATCAGGGCTGATTACTAAACAGGAGAGGGTTGTATCATCAGGGCTGATTACTAAACAGGAGAGGGTTGTATCATCAGGGCTGATTACTAAACAGGAGAGGGTTGGATGGAGGGACATCAGGGCTGATTACTAAACAGGAGAGGGTTGTATCATCAGGGCTGATTACTAAACAGGAGAGGGTTGGATGGAGGGACATCAGGGCTGATTACTAAACAGGAGAGGGTTGGATGGAGGGACATCAGGGCTGATTACTAAACAGGAGAGGGTTGGATGGAGGGACATCAGGGCTGATTACTAAACAGGAGAGGGTTGGATGGAGGGACATCAGGGCTGATTACTAAACAGGAGAGGGTTGTATCATCAGGGCTGATTACTAAACAGGAGAGGGTTGGATGGATGGAGGGACATCAGGGCTGATTACTAAACAGGAGAGGGGAGGATGGAGGGACATCAGGGCTGATTACTAAACAGGAGAGGGTTGGATCATCAGGGCTGATTACTAAACAGGAGAGGGTTGGATGGAGGGACATCAGGGCTGATTACTAAACAGGAGAGGGTTGTATCATCAGGGCTGATTACTAAACAGGAGAGGGTTGGATCATCAGGGCTGATTACTAAACAGGAGAGGGTTGTATCATCAGGGCTGATTACTAAACAGGAGAGGGTTGGATGGAGGGACATCAGGGCTGATTACTAAACAGGAGAGGGTTGGATGGAGGGACATCAGGGCTGATTACTAAACAGGAGAGGGTTGGATGGAGGGACATCAGGGCTGATTACTAAACAGGAGAGGGTTGGATGGAGGGACATCAGGCTGATTACTAAACAGGAGAGGGTTGGATGGAGGGACATCAGGGCTGATTACTAAACAGGAGAGGGTTGGATGGAGGGACATCAGGGCTGATTACTAAACAGGAGAGGGTTGGATGGAGGGTCATCAGGGCTGATTACTAAACAGGAGAGGGTTGGATGGAGGGACATCAGGGCTGATTACTAAACAGGAGAGGGTTGTATCATCAGGGCTGATTACTAAACAGGAGAGGGTTGGATGGAGGGACATCAGGGCTGATTACTAAACAGGAGAGGGTTGTATCATCAGGGCTGATTACTAAACAGGAGAGGGTTGGATGGAGGGACATCAGGGCTGATTACTAAACAGGAGAGGGTTGTATCATCAGGCTGATTACTAAACAGGAGAGGGTTGTATCATCAGGGCTGATTACTAAACAGGAGAGGGTTGTATCATCAGGGCTGATTACTAAACAGGAGAGGGTTGTATCATCAGGGCTGATTACTAAACAGGAGAGGGTTGATGGAGGGACATCAGGGCTGATTACTAAACAGGAGAGGGTTGGATGGAGGGTCATCAGGGCTGATTACTAAACAGGAGAGGGTTGGATGGAGGGTCATCAGGGCTGATTACTAAACAGGAGAGGGTTGGATGGAGGGACATCAGGGCTGATTACTAAACAGGAGAGGGTTGTATCATCAGGGCTGATTACTAAACAGGAGAGGGTTGTATCATCAGGGCTGATTACTAAACAGGAGAGGGTTGGATGGAGGGACATCAGGGCTGATTACTAAACAGGAGAGGGTTGTATCATCAGGCTGATTACTAAACAGGAGAGGGTTGTATCATCAGGGCTGATTACTAAACAGGAGAGGGTTGTATCATCAGGCTGATTACTAAACAGGAGAGGGTTGGATGGAGGGACATCAGGCTGATTACTAAACAGGAGAGGGTTGGATGGAGGGACATCAGGCTGATTACTAAACAGGAGAGGGTTGTATCATCAGGGCTGATTACTAAACAGGAGAGGGTTGTATCATCAGGCTGATTACTAAACAGGAGAGGGTTGTATCATCAGGGCTGATTACTAAACAGAGAGGGTTGTATCATCAGGGCTGATTACTAAACAGGAGAGGGTTGGATGGAGGGACATCAGGGCTGATTACTAAACAGGAGAGGGTTGTATCATCAGGGCTGATTACTAAACAGGAGAGGGTTGTATCATCAGGGCTGATTACTAAACAGGAGAGGGTTGGATGGAGGGACATCAGGGCTGATTACTAAACAGGAGAGGGTTGGATGGAGGGACATCAGGGCTGATTACTAAACAGGAGAGGGTTGGATGGAGGGACATCAGGGCTGATTACTAAACAGGAGAGGGTTGGATGGAGGGACATCAGGGCTGATTACTAAACAGGAGAGGGTTGGATGGAGGGACATCAGGGCTGATTACTAAACAGGAGAGGGTTGGATGGAGGGACATCAGGGCTGATTACTAAACAGGAGAGGGTTGTATCATCAGGGCTGATTACTAAACAGGAGAGGGTTGGATGGAGGGACATCAGGGCTGATTACTAAACAGGAGAGGGTTGTATCATCAGGGCTGATTACTAAACAGGAGAGGGTTGGATGGATGGAGGGACATCAGGGCTGATTACTAAACAGGAGAGGGTTGTATCATCAGGCTGATTACTAAACAGGAGAGGGTTGTATCATCAGGGCTGATTACTAAACAGGAGAGGGTTGTATCATCAGGGCTGATTACTAAACAGGAGAGGGTTGGATGGAGGGACATCAGGGCTGATTACTAAACAGGAGGGTTGTATCATCAGGGCTGATTACTAAACAGGAGAGGGTTGGATGGAGGGACATCAGGGCTGATTACTAAACAGGAGAGGGTTGGATGGAGGGACATCAGGGCTGATTACTAAACAGGAGAGGGTTGGATGGAGGGACATCAGGGCTGATTACTAAACAGGAGAGGGTTGGATGGAGGGACATCAGGGCTGATTACTAAACAGGAGAGGGTTGGATGAGGGACATCAGGCTGATTACTAAACAGGAGAGGGTTGGATGGAGGGACATCAGGGCTGATTACTAAACAGGAGAGGGTTGTATCATCAGGGCTGATTACTAAACAGGAGAGGGTTGGATGGAGGGACATCAGGGCTGATTACTAAACAGGAGAGGGTTGTATCATCAGGGCTGATTACTAAACAGGAGAGGGTTGATGGAGGGACATCAGGGCTGATTACTAAACAGGAGAGGGTTGTATCATCAGGGCTGATTAAACAGGAGAGGGTTGTATCATCAGGGCTGATTACTAAACAGGAGAGGGTTGTATCATCAGGGCTGATTACTAAACAGGAGGGTTGGATGGAGGGACATCAGGGCTGATTACTAAACAGGAGAGGGTTGTATCATCAGGGGCTGATTACTAAACAGGAGAGGGTTGATGGAGGGACATCAGGGCTGATTACTAAACAGGAGAGGGTTGGATGGAGGGACATCAGGGCTGATTACTAAACAGGAGAGGGTTGGATGGAGGGACATCAGGCTGATTACTAAACAGGAGAGGTTGGATGGAGGGACATCAGGGCTGATTACTAAACAGGAGAGGGTTGGATCATCAGGGCTGATTACTAAACAGGAGAGGGTTGATGGAGGGACATCAGGGCTGATTACTAAACAGGAGAGGGTTGTATCATCAGGGCTGATTACTAAACAGGAGAGGGTTGGATGGAGGGACATCAGGGCTGATTACTAAACAGGAGAGGGTTGTATCATCAGGGCTGATTACTAAACAGAGGCTGTATCATCAGGGCTGATTACCAGGAGAGGGTTGGGATGGAGGGACATCAGGGCTGATTACTAAACAGGAGAGGGTTGGATGGAGGACATCAGGGCTGATTACTAAACAGGAGAGGGTTGGATGGAGGGATCAGGGCTGATTACTAAACAGGAGAGGGTTGGATGGAGGGACATCAGGGCTGATTACTAAACAGGAGAGGGTTGTATCATCAGGGCTGATTACTAAACAGGAGAGGGTTGTATCATCAGGGCTGATTACTAAACAGGAGAGGGTTGTATCATCAGGGCTGATTACTAAACAGGAGAGGGTTGGGATGGAGGGACATTACTAAACAGGGCATCAGGCTGATTACTAAACAGGAGAGGGTTGTACTCATCAGGGCTGATTACTAAACAGGAGAGGGTTGGATGGAGGACATCAGGGCTGATTACTAAACAGGAGAGGGTTGGATCATCAGGGCTGATTACTAAACAGGAGAGGGTTGGATCATCAGGGCTGACGCTAAACAGGAGAGGGTTGATCATCAGG